>NW_026737147.1:0-49000 GCF_949786415.1 Peromyscus eremicus | reverse complement strand
CACATGGGCCATATCTATTTCAACTCTGCTTAGGAAACTGACAAGAACAGTATGTCCTCTTCAGTCCGATACACTGTACTTGCTGGAAACAGACGCGAGTGCTATTTGCACTGTGTATGGCAAAGGGAGCACAATAGGGACTTTCCTTACCAGAAAACAACTCTTGCTCATAGGACCAAAAACTGCATGTGATTCAACTCCATTTATGACTGAGAAACAATCGCTAGCTGACCTTCCAAGAAACACACTCTGCTTTTGAGAAAAGAGCACTCTTCTACTCTACTGTGTTTCCTATGGGTTCCGAACAGTGAGCTTGCTCATAACAAAAGAACTGTGCTTCCTACACACACGGGCCATATCAATTTCAACTCTGCTTAGGAAACGGACAAGAACAGTAGCTCCTCTTCAGTCCAATACACTGTACTTGCTGGGAACAGACGCGAGTGCTATTTGCACTGTGTATGGCAATGGGAGCGCAATAGTGACTCTTCTACCAGAAAACAACTCTTGCTCGTAGGATCAGAAACTGCATGTGATTCTACTCCATTTAGGACTGGGAAAGAAACGCTGGCTCGCCTTACAAGAAACACAGTCTGCTTTTGAGAAAAGAGCACTCTTCTACTCTACTGTGTTTCCTATGGTGTCCGAACAGTGAGATTGCTCAGAACAAAAGAACTGTGCTTGCTACACACAGGGGCCATGTCTAGTTCAACTCTGCTTAGGAAACTGACAAGAACAGTAGATCCTCTTCAGTCCAATACACTTTACTTGATGGGAACAGACGCGAGGGCTATTTGCACTGTATTTGGCAATGGGAGCGCAATAGTGACTTTCCTTACCAGAAAACAACTCTTGCTCGTAGGACCAAAAACTGCATGTGATTCAACTCCATTTAGGACTGGGAAACAAACGATAGATCGCCTTACAAGAAACACACTCTGCTTTTGAGAAAAGAACACTCTTCTACTCTACTGTGTTTCCTATAGCGCCAGAAGAGTGAGCTTGCTCAGAACAAAAGAAATGGGCTTCCTACACACACGGCATATCTAGTTTAATTCTGCATAGGAAACTGACAAGAACAGTAGATCCTCTTCAGTCCAATACACTGTACATGCTGGGAAGAGACGCCAGTACTATTTGCCCTGTGTATGAAAATGGGAGCACAATAGCGACTCTTCTTACCAGATAAGAACTCTTGCTCGTAGGACCAGAAACTGCATGTGATTCAACTCCATTTAGGACTGGGAAACAAACGCTAGCTTACCTTAGAAGAAACACACTCTGCTTTTGAAAAAAGAGCACTCTTCTACTCTACTGTGTTTCCTATAGGGTAAGAACAGTGAGTTTGCTCAGAACAAAAGAACTGTGCTTCCTACACACAGGGGCCATATCTAGTTCAATCTGCTTAGGAAACGGACAAGAACAGTAAGTAGATCCTCTTCAGTCCAATACACTGTACATGCTGGGAACAGTCGCCAGGGCTATTTGCCCTGTGTATGACAATGGGAGCGCAATAGTGACTCTTCTTACCAGAAAACAACTCTTGCTTGTAGGACCAGAATCTGCATGTGACTCGAACTCCATTTAGGACTGAGAAACAAATGCTAGCTCGCCTTACAAGAAACACACTCTGCTTTTGAGAGAAGAGCACTCTTCTACTCTACTGTGTTTCCTATGATATCCAAACAGTGAGCTTGTTCAGAACAAAAAAACTGTGCTTTATACACTCACGGGCCATATCTAGTTCTACTTTGCTTAGAAAACTGACAAGAACAGTATGTCCTTTTCAGTTCGATACACTGTACTTGCTGGGAACAGACGCGAGTGCTATTTGCACTGTGTATGGCAAAGGGAGCACAATAGTGACTTTCCTTACCAGAAAACAACTATTGCTCATAGGACCAAAAACTGCATGTGATTCAACTCCATTTATGACTGAGAAAAACAATCGCTGGCTGACCTTCTAAGAAACACACTCCGCTTTTGAGGAAAGAGCACTCTTCTACTCTACTGTGTTTCCTATGGGTTCTGAACAGTGAGCTTGCTCATAACAAAAGAACTGTGATTACTACACACACGGGACATTTCTAGTTCAACTCTGCTTAGGAAACTGAAAAGAACAGTAGCTCCTCTTCAGTCCAATACACTATATTTTCTGGGAACAGACACGAGTGCTATTTGCACTGTGTTTGGCAATGGGAGCGCAATAGTGACTCTTCTTACCAGAAAACAACTCTTGCTCGTAGGACCAGAAACTGCATGCGATTCTACTCCATTTAGGACTGGGAAACAAACGCTAGCTCGCCTTACAAGAAACACAGTCTGCTTTTGAGAAAAGAGCACTCTTCTACTCTACTGTGTTTCCTATGGTGTCCGAACAGTGTGCTTGCTCAGAACAAAAAAACTGTGCTTCCTACACTCACGGGCCATGTCTAGTTCAACTCTGCTTAGGAAACTGACAGGAACAGTAGCTCCTCTTCAGTCCAATACACTGTACTTGCTGGGAACAGCCGTGAGGGCTATTTGCACTGTGTATGGAAAAGGGAGCACAATAGTGACTTTCCTTATCAGAAAACAACTCTTGCTCTTAGGACCAGAAACTACATGTGATTCAACTCCACTTAGGACTGGGAAACAAACACTAGCTCTCCTTACAAGATACACACTCTGCTTTTGAGAAAAGAGCACTCTTCTACCCTACTGTGTTTCCTATAGGGCCAGAACAGTGAGCTTGCTTAAAACAAAAGAGCTGTGCTTCCTACACACAGGGCCATATCTAGTTCAACTCTGCTTAAAAAACTGACAAGAACGGTAGATCCTCTTCAGTCCAATACACTGTGCTTGCTGGGAACATATGCCAGTGCTATTTGCCCTGTGTATGGCAATGGAAGCACAATAGTGACTCTTCTTACCAGAAAACAACTCTTGCTTGTAGGACCAGAAACTGCATGTGATTCAACTCCTTTTAGGACTGGGAAACAAATGCTATCTCGCCTTACAAGAAACACACTCTGCTTTTGAGAAAAGAGCACTCTTCTACTCTACTGTGTTTCCTACGGTGTCCGAACAGTGAGTTTGCTCAGAACAAAAGAACTGTGCTTCCTACACAAATGGGCCATATCTAGTTCAACCCTACTTAGGAAACTGACAAGAACAGTATCTCCTCTTCAGACCAATACACTGTACTTGCTGGGAGCAGACGTGAGTGCTATTTGAACCGTGTATGGCAATGGGAGCGAAAATAGTGACTCTTCTTACCAGAAAACAACTCTTGCTCGTAGGACCAGAATCTACATGGGACTCAACTCTATTTCTGACTGGGAAACAAACACTAGGTTGCCTTAAAGAAACACACTCTGCTTTTGAGAAAAGAGCACTCTTCTGCTCTACTGTGCTTCCTATGGTTCTGAACAGTGAGCTTGCTGAGAACAAAGGAACTGTGCTTCCTACATACACGGGCCATATCTAGTTTTATTCTGCTTAAGAAAGTGACAAGAACAGTAGCTCCTCTTCAGTCCAATTCACTGTTCTTGCTTGGACCAGACGCGAGTACTATTTGCACTGTGTATGGCAATGAGAGCGCAATAGTGACTCTTCTTACCAGAAAACAACTCTTGCTCGTAGGACCAAAAATGCATGGGATTCAACTCTATTTGGGACTTGGAAACAATCGCTAGCTCGCCTTACAAGAAACACACTCGGCTTTTGACAAAAGAGCACTCTTCTACTCTAGAGTGTTTCCTATAGGGCCAAAACAGTGAGTTTGCTCAGAACAAAAGAACTGTGCTTCCTACACTCACGGGCCATATCTACCTCAACTCTGCTTAGGAACCTGACAAGAACAGTAGCTTCTCTTCAGTCCAATAAACAGTACTTCTGAGAACAGACGCGAGTGCTCTTTGCACTGTGTATGGCAATTGGAGCGCAATAGTGACTCTTCTTACCAGAAAACAACTCTTATTCCTAGGACCAGAAACTGCATGTGAATCAACTCCATTTAGGACAGGGAAACAAACGCTAGCTTGCCTTACAAGAAACACACTCTTCTTTTGAGAAAGAGCATTCTTCTACTCTACTGTGTTTCCTATAGGGCCAGAACAGTGAGCTTGCTCAGAACAAAAGAACTGTGCTTCCTACATACACGGGCCATATCTAGTTCAACTCTGGTTAGGAAACTGACAAGAACAGTAGCTCCTCTTCAGTCAAATTCACTGTTCTTGCTGGGAACAGACGCGAGTGCTATTTGCACTGTGTATGGCAATGGGAGCACAGTAGTGACTCTTCTACCAGAAAACAACTCTTCCTCGAAGGACCAGAAACTGCATGTGATTCAACTCAATTTAGGACTGGGAAACAAACAGCAGTTCGCCTTACAAGAAACACACTCTGCTTTTGAGAAATGAGCATTCTTCTACTCTCCTGTGTTTCTTAAAGCCAGAAAAGTGAGCTTGCTCAGAAAAATGAACTGTGCTTCCTACACACACGGGCCATATCTAGTTCAACTCTGTTGAGGAAACTGACAAGAACAGTAGCTCCTCTTCAGTCCAATACACTGTACTTGCTAGGAACAGACACCAGTGCTATTTGTCCAGTGTATGAAAATGGGAGCACAATAGTGACTCTTCTTACCCGAAAACAACTCTTGCTTGTAGGAACATAACCTGCATGGGATTCAACTCTATGTAGGACTGGGAAACAAACACTAGCTCGCCTTACAAGAAACACACTCTGATTTTGAAAAAAGAGCACTCTTCTACTCCAATGTGTTTCCTATGGGGTCCGAACAGTGAGCTTGCTTAGAAAAAAAGAACTGTGCTTACTACACACACGAGTCATATCTAGTTCAACTCTGCTTAGGAAACTGACAAGAACAGTAGCTCCTCTTCTTTCCAATACACTGTACTTGCTGGGAGCAGACGTGAGTGCTATTTGCACTGTGTGTGGCTAAAGGAGCACAATAGTTACTTCCTTACCAGAAAACAACTCTTGCTCATAGGACCAAAAACTGCATGTGATTCAACTCCATTTTGGACTGGGAAACAAACGCTAGCTTGCCTTAAAAGAAATACACTCTGCTTTTGAGAAAAGAGTACTCTTCTACTCTACTGTGTTTCCTATGGTGTCTGAACAGTGACCTTGTTCAGAACAAAAGAACTGTGCTTCCTACACACACGGGCCATATCTAGTTCAACTCTGCTTAGGAAACTGACAGGAACAGTAGCTCCTCTTCAGTCCAATACACTGTACTTGCTGGGAGCAGAAGGGAGTGCTGTTTGCACTGTATATGACATTGGCAGCTCAATACTGACTCTTCTTACCAGAAAACAACTCTTGCTTGTAGGACTAAAAACTGCATGTGATTCAACTCCATTTAGGACTAGGAAACAAACGCTAGCTCGTCTTACAAGAAACACACTCTGCTTTTGAGAAAGGAGCACGCTTCTACCCTACTGTGTTTCCTATAGGGCCAGAACAGTCAGCTTGCTCAGAACAAAAGAACTGTGCTTCCTACACACACGGGCCATATCTAGTTCAACTCTGCTTAGGAAACTGACAAGAACAGTACTTCTTCTTCTGTCCAATACACGGTACTTGCTGGGAAAAGACGCGAGTGCTATTTGCACTGTGTATGGCAATGGGAGTGCAATAGTATCTCTTCTTACTAGAAAACAGCTCTTGATCGTAGGACTAGAAACTGCATGTGATTCAACTCCATTTAGGACTGTGAAACAAACGCTAGCTTGCCTTACAAGAAACACACTCTGCTTTTGAGAAAAGAGCACTCTTCTACTATACAGTTTTTCCTATAGTGCCTGAACAGTGAGCTTGCTCAGAACAAAAGAACTGTGCTTCCTACACACACGGCCATATGAAGTTCAATTCTGCTTAGGAAACTGACAAGAACAGTAGCTCCTCTTCAGTCCAATACACTGTAATTGCTGGGAACAGACGCGAGAGCTATTTGTACTGTGTATGGCAATGGGAGCACAATAGAGACTCTTTTTACCAGAAAACAACTCTTGATCATAGGACCAGAAACTGCATGTGATTCATCTCCATTTAGGCCTGGGAAACAAATGCTAGCTCGCCTTACAAGAAACACACTCTACTTTTGAGAAATGAGCATTCATCTACTCTACTGTGTTTCCTATGGGGTCCGAACAGTGAGCTTGCTCAGAACAAAAGAATTGTGCTTCCTACAAACACGGGCCATACCTGTTCAACTCTGCCTAGGAAACTGAGAAGAACAGTAGCTCCTCTTCAGTCCAATACACTGTACTTGCTGGGAACATACGCGAGTGCTATTTGTCCTGTGTATGGCAATGGCAGCGCAATAGTGACTATTCTTAACATAAAACAACTCTTGCTCGTAGGACCAGAAAGTGCATGTGACTCAACTCCATTTAGGACTGGGAAACAAACTCTAGCTCGCTTTACAAGAAACACACTCTGCTTTTGAGAAAAGAGCGCTCTTCTACTCTACTGTGT
The DNA here is from genome assembly GCF_949786415.1 of Peromyscus eremicus. Classification (NCBI taxonomy): domain Eukaryota; kingdom Metazoa; phylum Chordata; class Mammalia; order Rodentia; family Cricetidae; genus Peromyscus; species Peromyscus eremicus. The sequence goes on along the minus strand of NW_026737147.1, from coordinate 42,511 downwards.
TTCCTATAGGGCCAAAACAGTGAGCTTGCTCAGAAAAAAAGAACTGTGCTTCCTACACACACGGGCCATATCTAGTTCAACTCTGCTTAGGATACTGACAAGAACAGTAGCTCCACTTCAGTCAATTCACTGTTCTTGCTGGGAACAGATGCGAGGGCTATTTGCACTGTGTATGGCAATGGAAGCAAAATAGTGACTCTTATTACCAGAAAACAACTCTTGCTCATAGAACCGGAAACTGCATGTGATTCAACTCCATGTAGGACTGGGAAATAATCGCTAGCTCGCCTTACAGGAAACACACTCTGCTTTTGAGAAAAGAGCACTCTTCTACTCTACTGTGTTTCCTATGGTGTCTGAACAGTGAGCTTGCTCATAACAAAAAACTGTGATTCCTACACCCACGGGCCATATCTAGTTCAACTCTGCTTAGGAAACTGACAAGAACAGTAGCTCCTCTTCAGTCCAATACAATGTACTTGGTGGGAACAGACGCGAGAGCAATTTGCTCTGTGTATGGCAATGGTAGCACAATAGTGACTTTCCTTACCAGAAAACAACTCTTGCTCATAGGAACAGAAACTGCACGGGATTAAACTGCATTTAGGACTGGGAAACAAACGCTAGCTCGCCTTACAAGAAACATACTCTGCTTTTGAGAAAAGAGCACTCTTCTACTCTAGTGTGTTTCCTATGGTGTCCGAACACTGAGCTTGATCAGATCAAAAGAACTGGGCTTCCTACACCCACGGGCCATATCTAGTTCAACTCTGCTTAGGAAACAGACAAGAACAGTAGCTCCTCTTCAGTCCAATACACTGTACTTGCTGGGAACAGACGCGAGTGCTATTTGCACTGTGTATGGCAGTGGGAGCACAATAGTAACTCTTCTTACTAGAAAACAACTCTTGATCGTAGGACTAGAAACTGCATGTGATTCAACTCCATTTAGGACTGTGAAACAAACGCTAGCTCACCTTACAAGAAACACACTCTGCTTTTGAGAAAAGAGCACTCTTCTACTCTAGTGTGTTTCCTATGGTGTCCGAACACTGAGCTTTTCAGAACAAAAGAACTGTGCTTCCTACACACACGGGCCATATCTAGATCAACTCGGCTTAGGAAACTGACAAGAACAGTAGCTCCTCTTCAGTCCAATACACTGTACTTGCTGGGAACAGACGCGAGAGGTATTTGCACTGTATATGGCAATGGGAGCGCAATACTCTTCATACCAGAAAACAACTCTTGCTTGTAGGACCAGAAACTGCATGTGATTCAACTCCATTTAGGACTGGGAAATAAAAGCTAGCTCGCCTTACAAGAAAAACACTCTACTTTTGAGAAATGAGCATTCTTCTACTCTAGTGTGTTTCCTAAAGGGCCAGAACAGTGAGCTTGCTCCGAACAAAAGAACTGTGCTTCCTACAGACACGCGCCATATCTAGTTCAACTCTGCTTAGGAAACTGACAAGAACAGTAGCTCCTCTTCAGTCCAATACACTGTACTTTCTGGGAACAGACGCGAGAGCTATTTGTACTGTGTATGGCAATGGGAGCACAATAGAGACTCTTCTTACCAGAAAACAACTCTTCCTCATAGGACCAGAAACTGCATGTGATTCATCTCCATTTAGGCCTGGGAAACAAATGCTAGCTCGCCCTACAAGAAACACACTCTGCTTTTGAGAAATGAGCATTCATCTACTCTACTGTGTTTCCTATAGGGCCTGAACAGTGAGCTTGCTCAGAACAAAAGAACTGTGCTTCCTACACACACGGCCATATCTAGTTCAATTCTGCTTAGGAAACTAACAAGAACAGTAGCTCCTCTTCAGTCCAATACACTGTACTTGCTGGGAACAGATGCGAGAGCTATTTGTACTGTGTATGGCAATGGGAGCACAATAGAGACTCTTTTTACCAGAAAACAACTCTTGATCATAGGACCAGAAACTGCATGTGATTCATCTCCATTTAGGCCTGGGAAACAAATGCTAGCTCGCCTTACAAGAAACACACTCTACTTTTGAGAAATGAGCATTCATCTACTCTACTGTGTTTCTTATGGGGTCCGAACAGTGAGCTTGCTCAGAACAAAAGAATTGTGCTTCCTACAAACACGGGCCATACCTGTTCAACTCTGCCTAGGAAACTGAGAAGAACAGTAGCTCCTCTTCAGTCCAATACACTGTACTTGCTGGGAACATACGCGAGTGCTATTTGTCCTGTGTATGGCAATGGCAGCGCAATAGTGACTATTCTTAACATAAAACAACTCTTGCTCGTAGGACCAGAAAGCGCATGTGACTCAACTCCATTTAGGACTGGGAAACAAACTCTAGCTCGCTTTACAAGAAACACACTCTGCTTTTGAGAAAAGAGCACTCTTCTACTCTACTCTGTTTCCTATAGGGCCAAAACAGTGAGCTTGCTCAGAAAAAAAGAACTGTGCTTCCTACACAAACGGGCCATATCTAGTTCAACTCTGCTTAGGAAACTGAGAAGAACAGTATCTCCTCTTCAGTCCAATACACTGTACTTGCTGGGAACAGACGGGAGGGCTATTTGCACTGTGTATGGCCATGAGAGCGCAATAGTGACTTTCCTTACCAGAAAACAACTCTTGCTCATAGGACCAGAAACTGCATATGATTCAACTCCATTTAGGACTGGGAAACAAACGCTAGCTCGCCTTACAAGAAACACACTCTGCTTTTGAGAAAAAAGCACTCTTCTACTCTACTGTGTTCTCTATGGGGTCAGAACAGTGAGCTTGCTCGGAACAAAAAAACTGTGCTTCCTACACACACGGCCATATCTAGTTCCAGTCTGCTTAGGAACCTGACAAGAACAGTAGATCTTCTTCAGTCCAATACACTGTACTTGCTGCGAACAGACGCCAGTGCTATTTGTCCTGTGTATGGCAATGGCAGCGCAATAGTGAGTCTTCTTACCAGAAAACAACTCTTGCTCGTAGTACCAAAAACTGCATGGCATTCAACTCCATTTAGGACTGCGAAACAAACGCTAGCTCGCCTTACAAGAAACACACTCTGCTTTAGAGAAAAGAGCACTCTTCTACTCTACTGTGTTTCCTATGGGTTCCAAACAGTGAGCTTGCTCAGAACAAAAGAACTGTGCTTCCTACACACACGGGCCATATCTAGTTCAACTCTGCTTAGGAAACTGACAAGAACAGTAGCACCTATTCACTCCAATACACTGTACTTGCTGGGAACAGACGCGAGTGCTATTTGCACTGTGTATGGCAATGGGAGCGCAATGTGACTTTCCTTATCAGAAAACAACTCTTGATCGTAGGACCAGAAACTGCATGTGATTCAACTCCATTTAGGACTGGGAAACAAACGCTAGCTTGCCTTACAAAAAACACACTCTGCTTTTGAGAAAAGAGCACTTTTCTACTCCACTGTGTTTCCTATGGGGTCCGAACAGTGAGCTTGCTCAGAACAAAAGAACTGTGCTTCCTACACACACGGCCATATCTAGTTCAATTCTGCTTAGGAACCTGACAAGAGCAGTAGATCCTCTTCAGTCCAATACACTGTACTTGCTGGGAACAGACGCCAGTGCTATTTGTCCTGTGTATGGCAATGGCAGCGCAATAGTAACTATTCTTAACGTAAAACAACTCTTGCTCGTAGTACCAGAAAGTGCATGTGATTCTACTCCATTTAGGACTGGGAAACAAACGCTAGCTCGCCTTACAAGAAACACACTCTGCTTTAGAGAAAAGAGCACTCTTCGACTCTACTGTGTTTCCTATGGGGTCCAAACAGTGAGCTTGCTCAGAACAAAAGAACTGTGCTTCCTACACACACGATCCATATGTAGTTCAACTCTGCTTAGGAAACTGACAAGAACAGTAGCTCCTATTCAGTCCAATACACTGTACTTGCTGGGAAAAGACTCGAGTGCTATTTGCCCTATGTATGGCAATTGGAGCTCACTAGTGACTTTCCTTACCAGAAAACAACTCTTGTTTGTAGGACCAGAAACTGCATGTGATTCAACTCCATTTAGGTCTAGGAAACATATGGTAGCTCGCCTTACAAGAAACACACTCTGCTTTTGAGAAAAGAGCACTCTTCTACTCTACTGTGTTTCCTATGGAGTCTGAACAGTGAGCTTGCTCAGAACAAAAGAAATGTCCTTCCTACACACACGGCCATATCTAGTTCAATTCTGCTTAGGAACCTGAAAAGAGCAGTAGATCCTCTTCAGTCCAATACACTGTACTTGCTGGGAACAGACGCGAGTGCTATTTGCACTGTGTATAGCAATGGGAGCTCAGTAGTGACTCTTCTTACAAGAAAACAACTCTTGCTTGTAGGACCAGAAACTGCGTGTTATTCAACTTTGTTTCTGACTGGGAAACAAACACTAGCTAGCCTTACAAGAAGCACACTCTGCTTTTGAGAAAAGAGCACTCGCCTACTCTACTGTGTTTCCTATGTGGTCTGAACAACGAGCTTGCTCAGAACAAAAGAACTGTGCTTCCTACACACACGGGCCATATCTAGTTAAACTCTGCTTAGGAAACTGACAAGAACAGTAGATCCTCTTCAGTCCAATACACTGTACATGCTGGGAACAGACGCCATTGCTATTTGCCCTGTGTATGAAAATGGGAGCGTAATAGTGACACTTCTTAAAAGAAAACAACTCTTGCTCATAGGACCAGAAACTGCATGTGAATCAATTCTATTTAGGACTGGGAATCAAACGCTAGCTCGCCTTAAAAGAAACACACTCTGCTTCTGAGAAAGAGCACTCTTCTACTCTACTGTGTTTCCTATAGGGCCAGAACAGTGAGCTTGGTAGGAACAAAAGAACTGTGCTTCCTACACACATGGGCCATATGTAGTTCAACTCTCCTTAGGAAACTGACAAGAACAGTAGCTCCTCTTCAGTCCAATTCACTGTTCTTGCTGGGAACAGACGCGAGTTTTATTTGCACTGTGTATGGCAATGGGAGCGCAATAGTTACTCTTCTTACCAGAAAACAACTCTTGTTCTTAGGACCAGAAACTGCATGTGATTCAATTCCATTTAGGACTGGGAAACAACAGCTAGCTCGCCTTACAAGAAAAACACTCTACTTTTGAGAAATGAGCATTCTTCTACACTACTGTGTTTCCTATAGGGCCAGAACAGTGAGTTTGCTCAGAAAAAAAAGAACTGTGCTTCCTACACACACGCGCCATATCTAGTTCAACTCTGCTTAGGATACTGACAAGAACAGTAGCTCCACTTCAGTCCAATTCACTGTTCTTGCTGGCAACAGACGCGAGTGCTATTTGCACTGTGTATGGCAATGGAAGCACAATATTGACTCTTCTAACCATAAAACAACTCTTGCTCGTAGGATCAGAAACTGCATGTGATTCAACTCCATTTAGGACTGGGAAATAATAGCTAGCTCGCCTTACAGGAAACACACTCTGCTTTTGAGAAAAGAGCACTCTTCTACTCTACTGTGTTTCCTATGGTGTCTGAACAGTGAGCTTGCTCATAACAAAAAACTGTGCTTCCTACACACAGGGGCCATATCTACTTCAACTCTGCTTAGGAAACTGACAAGAACAGTAGCTCCTCTTCAGTCCAATACAATGTACTTGCTGGGAACAGACGTGAGTGCAATTTGCTCTGTGCATGACAATGGTAGCACAATAGTGACTTTCCTTACCAGAAAACAACTCTTGCTCATAGGAACAGAAACTGCATGGAATAAACTGCATTTAGGACTGGGAAACAAACACTAGCTCGCCTTACAAGAAACACACTCTGCTTTTGACAAAAGAGCACTCTTCTACTCTAGTGTGTTTCTTATGGTGTCCGAACACTGAGCTTGCTCAGAACAAAAGAACTGTGCTTCCTACACATGGGCCATATCTAGTTCAACTCTGCTTAGGAAACTGACAAGAACAGTAGCTCCTCTTCATTCCAATTCACTGTTCTTGCTGGGAACAGACGCCAGTGCTATTTGCACTGTGTATGGCAAAGGAACACAATAGTGACTCTTCTTACCAGAAAACAACTCTTGCTCTTATGACCAGAAACTGCATGTGATTCAACTCCATTTAGGACTGGGAAACAATCGCTAGCTCACCTTACAAGAAACACACTCTGCTTTTGAGAAAAGAGCACTCTTCTTTTCTACTGTGTTTCCTATGGGGTCTGAACAGTGAGCTTGCTCAGAACAATAGAGCTGTGCTTCCTAAACACCCAGGCCATATCTAGTTCAACTCTGCTTAGAAAACTGACAAGAACAGTAGCTACTCTTCAGTACAATACACTGTACTTGCTTGGAACCGACGTGAGTGCTATTTGCACTGTGTATGGCAATGGGAACGCAATAGTGACTTTCTTTACCAGAAAACAACTCTTGCTCGTAGGACCAAAAACTGCATGTGATTCAACTCCATTTAGGACTGGGATACAAACGCTAGCTCGCCTTACAAGAAACACACTCTGCTTTTGAGAGAAGAACACTCTTCTACTCTAGTGTGTTTCCTATGGGGTCCGAACAGTGAGCTTGCTCAGAAAAAAAAGAATTGTGCTTCCTAAACACGCGGGCCATATCTAGTTCAATTCTGCTTAGGAAACTGAACAAGAACAGTAGATCCTCTTCAGTCCAATACACAGTACATGTTGGGAACAGACGCGAGTGCTATTTGCCCTGTGTATGACAATGGGAGCGCAATAGTGTCTCATCTTACCAGAAAAAAACTCTTGCTCATATTACCAGAAACTGCATGGGATTCAACTCAATTTAAGACTGGTAAACAAACGATAGCTCGCCTTACAAGAAACACACTCTGCTTTTGAGAAAAGAGCACTCTTCTTTTCTACTGTGTTTCCTATGGGGTCTGAACAGTGAGCTTGCTCAGAACAATAGAGCTGTGCTTCCTAAACACCCAGGCCATATCTAGTTCAACTCTGCTTAGAAAACTGACAAGAACAATAGCTACTCTTCAGTACAATACACTGTACTTGCTTGGAACCGACGTGAGTGCTATTTGCACTGTGAATGGCAATGGGAACGCAATAGTGACTTTCTTTACCAGAAAACAACTCTTGCTCGTAGGACCAAAAACTGCATGTGATTCAACTCCATTTAGGACTGGGATACAAACGCTAGCTCGCCTTACAAGAAACACACTCTGCTTTTGAGAGAAGAGCACTCTTCTACTCTAGTGTGTTTCCTATGGGGTCCGAACAGTGAGCTTGCTCAGAAAAAAAAGAATTGTGCTTCCTAAACACGCGGGCCATATCTAGTTCAATTCTGCTTAGGAAACTGAACAAGAACAGTAGATCCTCTTCAGTCCAATACACAGTACATGTTGGGAACAGACGCGAGTGCTATTTGCCCTGTGTATGACAATGGGAGCGCAATAGTGTCTCATCTTACCAGAAAAAAACTCTTGCTCATATTACCAGAAACTGCATGGGATTCAACTCAATTTAAGACTGGTAAACAAACGATAGCTCGCCTTACAAGAAACACACTCTGCTTTTGAGAAAAGAGCACTCTTCTTTTCTACTGTGTTTCCTATGGGGTCTGAACAGTGAGCTTGCTCAGAACAATAGAGCTGTGCTTCCTAAACACCCAGGCCATATCTAGTTCAACTCTGCTTAGAAAACTGACAAGAACAGTAGCTACTCTTCAGTACAATACACTGTACTTGCTTGGAACCGACGTGAGTGCTATTTGCACTGTGTATGGCAATGGGAACGCAATAGTGACTTTCTTTACCAGAAAACAACTCTTGCTCGTAGGACCAAAAACTGCATGTGATTCAACTCCATTTAGGACTGGGATACAAACGCTAGCTCGCCTTACAAGAAACACACTCTGCTTTTGAGAGAAGAACACTCTTCTACTCTAGTGTGTTTCCTATGGGGTCCGAACAGTGAGCTTGCTCAGAAAAAAAAGAATTGTGCTTCCTAAACACGCGGGCCATATCTAGTTCAATTCTGCTTAGGAAACTGAACAAGAACAGTAGATCCTCTTCAGTCCAATACACAGTACATGTTGGGAACAGACGCGAGTGCTATTTGCCCTGTGTATGACAATGGGAGCGCAATAGTGTCTCATCTTACCAGAAAAAAACTCTTGCTCATATTACCAGAAACTGCATGGGATTCAACTCAATTTAAGACTGGTAAACAAACGATAGCTCGCCTTACAAGAAACACACTCTGCTTTTGAGAAAAGAGCACTCTTCTTTTCTACTGTGTTTCCTATGGGGTCTGAACAGTGAGCTTGCTCAGAACAATAGAGCTGTGCTTCCTAAACACCCAGGCCATATCTAGTTCAACTCTGCTTAGAAAACTGACAAGAACAATAGCTACTCTTCAGTACAATACACTGTACTTGCTTGGAACCGACGTGAGTGCTATTTGCACTGTGAATGGCAATGGGAACGCAATAGTGACTTTCTTTACCAGAAAACAACTCTTGCTCGTAGGACCAAAAACTGCATGTGATTCAACTCCATTTAGGACTGGGATACAAACGCTAGCTCGCCTTACAAGAAACACACTCTGCTTTTGAGAGAAGAGCACTCTTCTACTCTAGTGTGTTTCCTATGGGGTCCGAACAGTGAGCTTGCTCAGAAAAAAAAGAATTGTGCTTCCTAAACACGCGGGCCATATCTAGTTCAATTCTGCTTAGGAAACTGAACAAGAACAGTAGATCCTCTTCAGTCCAATACACAGTACATGTTGGGAACAGACGCGAGTGCTATTTGCCCTGTGTATGACAATGGGAGCGCAATAGTGTCTCATCTTACCAGAAAAAAACTCTTGCTCATATTACCAGAAACTGCATGGGATTCAACTCAATTTAAGACTGGTAAACAAACGATAGCTCGCCTTACAAGAAACACACTCTGCTTTTGAGAAAAGAGCACTCTTCTTTTCTACTGTGTTTCCTATGGGGTCTGAACAGTGAGCTTGCTCAGAACAAAAGAACTGTGCTTCCTTCACACACGGGATATATCTAGTTCAACTCTGCTTAGGAAAGTGACAAGAACAGTAGCTCCTCTTCAGTCCAATACACTGCACTTGCTGGGAAGAGACGCGAGTCCTATTTGCACTGTATATGGCAATTGGACCACAATAATGACTCTTCTTACCAGAAAACAACTCTTGCTCGTAGGACCAGAAACTGCATGTGATTCAACTCCATTTGTTACTGGGAAACAATCGCTGGCTTGCCTTACAAGAAACCCACTCTGCTTTTGAGAAAAGAGCACTCTTCTACTCTAGTGTGTTTCCTATGGTGTCCGAACACTGAGCTTGCTCAGAAAAAAAGAACTGTGCTTCCTACACCCACAGGCCATATCTAGTTCAACTCTGCTTAGGAAACTGACAAGAACAGTAGCTCCTCTTCAGTCCAATACACTGTACTTGCTGGGAACAGACAAGAGTGCTATTTGCACAGTGTATGGCAATTGGAGGACAATAGTGACTCTTCTTACTAGAAAACAACTCTTGATCATAGGACTAGAAACAGCATTTGATTCAACTCCATTTAGGACTGGGAAACAAACGCTAGCTCGCCTTACAAGAAACACACTCTGCTTTTGAGAAAAGAGCACTTATCTACTCTAGTGTGTTTCCAATAGTGTCCGAACAGTGAGGTTGCTCAGACCAAAGAACTGTGCTTCCTAAATACACGGGCCATATCTAGTTAAACTCTGCTTAGGAAACTGACAAGAACAGTAGCTTCTCTTCAGTACAATACACTGTACTTGCTGGGAACAGACGCCAGTGCTATTAGCCCTGTGTTTGAAATGGGAGCACAATAGAGACTATTCTTACCAGAAAACAACACTTGCTCGTAGGACCAGAAACTGCATGTGACTCAACTCCATTTAGGACTGGGAAACAAACGCAGGCTCGCCTTACAAGAAACACACTCTACTTTTGAGAAATGAGCATTCATCTACTCTACTGTGTTACCTATAGGGCCAGAACATTGAAGTTGCTGAGAACAAAAGAACTGTGCTTCCTACACACACGGGCCATATCTAGTTCAACTCTGCTTAGGAAACTGACAAGAACAGCAGCTCTTCTTCTGTCCAATACACGGTACTTGCTGGGAAAAGACGCGAATGCTATTTGCACTGTGTATGGCAATGGGAGTGCAATAGTATCTCTTCTTACTAGAAAACAGCTCTTGATTGTAGGACTAGAAACTGCATGTGATTCAACTCCATTTAGGACTGTGAAACAAACGCTAGCTCGCCTTACAAGAAACACACTCTGCTTTTGAGAAAAGAGCACTCGTCTACTCTAGTGTGTTTCCTATGGTGTCCGAACACTGAGCTTGCTCAGAACAAAAGAACTGCGCTTCCTACACACACGGGCCATATCTAGATCAACTCTGCTTAGGAAACTGACAAGAACAGTAGCTCCTCTTCAGTCCAATACACTGTACTTGCTGGGAACAGACGCGAGAGTTATTTGCACTGTATATGGCAATGGGAGCGCAATAGAGACTCTTCTTACCAGAAAACAACTCTTGCTCGTAAGACCAGAAACTGCATGTGATTCAACTCCATTTAGGACTGGGAAACAAAAGCTAGCTCACCTTACAAGAAAAACACTCCACTTTTGATAAATGAGCATTTTTCTACTCTAGTGTGTTTCCTATAGGGCCAGAACAGTGAGCTTGCTCAGAACAAAAGAACTGTGCTTCCTACACACACGGGCCATATCTAGTTCAACTCTGCTTAGTATACTGACAAGAACAGTAGCTCCACTTCAGTCCAATTCACTGTTCTTGCTGGGAACAGATGCGAGGGCTATTTGCACTGTGTATGGCAATGGAAGCAAAATAGTGACACTTATTACCAGAAAACAACTCTTGCTCATAGAACCAGAAACTGCATGTGATTCAACTCCATGTAGGACTGGGAAATAATCGCTAGCTCGCCTTACAGGAAACACACTCTGCTTTTGAGAAAAGAGCACTCTTCTACTCTACTGTGTTTCCTATGGTATCTGAACAGTGAGCTTGCTCATAACAAAAAACTGTGATTCCTACACCCACGGGCCATATCTAGTTCAACTCTGCTTAGGAAACTGACAAGAACAGTAGCTCCTCTTCAGTCCAATACAATGTACTTGGTGGGAACAGACGCGAGAGCAATTTGCTCTGTGTATGGCAATGGTAGCACAATAGTGACTTTCCTTACCAGAAAACAACTCTTGCTCATAGGAACAGAAACTGCATGGGATTAAACTGCATTTAGGACTGGGAAACAAACGCTAGCTCGCCTTACAAGAAACATACTCTGCTTTTGAGAAAAGAGCACTCTTCTACTCTAGTGTGTTTCCTATGGTGTCCGAACACTGAGCTTGATCAGAACAAAAAAACTGGGCTTCCTACACCCACGGGCCATATCTAGTTCAACTCTGCTTAGGAAACTGACAAGAACAGTAGCTCCTCTTCTGTCCAATACACTGTACTTGCTGGGAACAGACGCGAGTGCTATTTGCACTGTGTATGGCAGTGGGAGCACAATAGTAACTCTTCTTACTAGAAAACAACTCTTGATCGTAGGACTAGAAACTGCATGTGATTCAACTCCACTTAGGACTGGGAAACAAACGCTACCTCGCCTTACAAGAAACACACTCTGCTTTTGAGAAAAGAGCACTCTTCTACTTTGGTGTGTTTCTTATGGTGTCCGACACTGAGCTTGCTCAGAACAAAAGAACTGTGCTTCCTACACACACGGGCCATATCTAGTTCAACTCTGCTTAGGAAACTGACAAAAACAGTAGCTCTTCTTCTGTCCAATACACAGTACTTGCTGGGAAAAGACGCGAGTGCTATTTGCACTGTGTATGGCAATGGGAGTGCAATAGTATCTCTTCTTACTAGAAAACAGCTCTTGATTGTAGGACTAGAAACTGCATGTGATTCAACTCCATTTAGGACTGTGAAACAAACGCTAGCTCGCCTTACAAGAAACACACTCTGCTTTTGAGAAAAGAGCACTCGTCTACTCTAGTGTGTTTCCTATGGTGTCCGAACACTGAGCTTGCTCAGAACAAAAGAACTGCGCTTCCTACACACACGGGCCATATCTAGATCAACTCTGCTTAGGAAACTGACAAGAACAGTAGCTCCTCTTCAGTCCAATACACTGTACTTGCTGGGAACAGACGCGAGAGTTATTTGCACTGTATATGGCAATGGGAGCGCAATAGAGACTCTTCTTACCAGAAAACAACTCTTGCTCGTAAGACCAGAAACTGCATGTGATTCAACTCCATTTAGGACTGGGAAACAAAAGCTAGCTCACCTTACAAGAAAAACACTCCACTTTTGATAAATGAGCATTTTTCTACTCTAGTGTGTTTCCTATAGGGCCAGAACAGTGAGCTTGCTCAGAACAAAAGAACTGTGCTTCCTACACACACGGGCCATATCTAGTTCAACTCTGCTTAGTATACTGACAAGAACAGTAGCTCCACTTCAGTCCAATTCACTGTTCTTGCTGGGAACAGATGCGAGGGCTATTTGCACTGTGTATGGCAATGGAAGCAAAATAGTGACTCTTATTACCAGAAAACAACTCTTGCTCATAGAACCAGAAACTGCATGTGATTCAACTCCATGTAGGACTGGGAAATAATCGCTAGCTCGCCTTACAGGAAACACACTCTGCTTTTGAGAAAAGAGCACTCTTCTACTCTACTGTGTTTCCTATGGTATCTGAACAGTGAGCTTGCTCATAACAAAAAACTGTGATTCCTACACCCACGGGCCATATCTAGTTCAACTCTGCTTAGGAAACTGACAAGAACAGTAGCTCCTCTTCAGTCCAATACAATGTACTTGGTGGGAACAGACGCGAGAGCAATTTGCTCTGTGTATGGCAATGGTAGCACAATAGTGACTTTCCTTACCAGAAAACAACTCTTGCTCATAGGAACAGAAACTGCATGGGATTAAACTGCATTTAGGACTGGGAAACAAACGCTAGCTCGCCTTACAAGAAACATACTCTGCTTTTGAGAAAAGAGCACTCTTCTACTCTAGTGTGTTTCCTATGGTGTCCGAACACTGAGCTTGATCAGAACAAAAAAACTGGGCTTCCTACACCCACGGGCCATATCTAGTTCAACTCTGCTTAGGAAACTGACAAGAACAGTAGCTCCTCTTCTGTCCAATACACTGTACTTGCTGGGAACAGACGCGAGTGCTATTTGCACTGTGTATGGCAGTGGGAGCACAATAGTAACTCTTCTTACTAGAAAACAACTCTTGATCGTAGGACTAGAAACTGCATGTGATTCAACTCCACTTAGGACTGGGAAACAAACGCTACCTCGCCTTACAAGAAACACACTCTGCTTTTGAGAAAAGAGCACTCTTCTACTTTGGTGTGTTTCTTATGGTGTCCGACACTGAGCTTGCTCAGAACAAAAGAACTGTGCTTCCTACACACACGGGCCATATCTAGTTCAACTCTGCTTAGGAAACTGACAAAAACAGTAGCTCTTCTTCTGTCCAATACACAGTACTTGCTGGGAAAAGACGCGAGTGCTATTTGCACTGTGTATGGCAATGGGAGTGCAATAGTAACTCTTCTTACTAGAAAACAGCTCTTGATTGTAGGACTAGAAACTAAATGTGATTCAACTCCATTTAGGACTGTGAAACAAACGCTAGCTCACCTTACAAGAAACACACTCTGCTTTTGAGAAAAGAGCACTCTTCTACTCTAGTGTGTTTCCTATGGTGTCCGAACACTGAGCTTGTTCAGAACAAAAGAACTGTGCTTCCTACACACACGGGCCATATCTAGATCAACTCTGCTTAGGAAACTGACAAGAACAGTAGCTCCTCTTCAGTCCAATACACTGTACTTGCTGGTAACAGACGCGAGAGGTATTTGCACTGTATATGGCAATGGGAGCGCAATACTCTTCATACCAGAAAACAACTCTTGCTTGTAGGATCAGAAACTGCATGTGATTCAACTCCATTTAGGACTGGGAAATAAAAGCTAGCTCGCCTTACAAGAAAAACACTCTACTTTTGAGAAATGAGCATTCTTCTACTCTAGTGTGTTTCCTAAAGGGCCAGAACAGTGAGCTTGCTCAGAACAAAAGAACTGTGCTTCCTAGAGACACGCGCCATATCTAGTTCAACTCTGTTTAGGATACTGACAAGAACAGTAGCTCCACTTCAGTCCAATTCACTGTTCTTGCTGGGAACAGACGCGAGTGCTATTTGCACTGTGTATGGCAATGGAAGCACAATAGTGACTCTTATTACCAGAAAACAACTCTTGCTCATAGGACCAGAAACTGCATGGGATTCAACTCCATTTAGGACTGGGAAATAATTGCTAGCTCGCCTTACAGGAAACACACTCTGCTTTTGGGAAAAGAGCACTCTTCTAATCTACTGTGTTTCCTATGGTGTCCGAACACTGAGCTTGCTCAGAACAAAAGAACTGTGATTCCTACACCCACGGGCCATATCTAGTTCAACTCTGCTTAGGAAACTGACAAGAACAGTAGCTCCTCTTCAGTCCAATACACTGTACTTTCTGGGAACAGACGCGAGAGCTATTTGTACTGTGTATGGCAATGGGAGCACAATAGAGACTCTTCTTACCAGAAAACAACTCTTCCTCATAGGACCAGAAACTGCATGTGATTCATCTCCATTTAGGCCTGGGAAACAAATGCTAGCTCGCCCTACAAGAAACACACTCTGCTTTTGAGAAATGAGCATTCATCTACTCTACTGTGTTTCCTATAGGGCCAGAACAGTGAGCTTGCTCAGAACAAAAGAACTGTGCTTCCTACACACACGGCCATATCTAGTTCAATTCTGCTTAGGAAACTGACAAGAACAGTAGCTCCTCTTCAGTCCAATACACTGTACTTGCTGGGACCAGATGCGAGAGCTATTTGTACTGTGTATGGCAATGGGAGCACAATAGAGACTCTTTTTACCAGAAAACAACTGTTGGTCATAGGACCAGAAACTGCATGTGATTCATCTCCATTTAGGCCTGGGAAACAAATGCTAGCTCGCCTTACAAGAAACACACTCTACTTTTGAGAAATGAGCATTCATCTACTCTACTGTGTTTCCTATGGGGTCCGAACAGTGAGCTTGCTCAGAACAAAAGAATTGTGCTTCCTACAAACACGGGCCATACCTGTTCAACTCTGCCTAGGACACTGAGAAGAACAGTAGCTCCTCTTCAGTCCAATACACTGTACTTGCTGGGAACATACGCGAGTGCTATTTTCCTGTGTATGGCAATGGCAGCGCAATAGTGACTATTCTTAACATAAAACAACTCTTGCTCGTAGGACCAGAAAGCGCATGTGACTCAACTCCATTTAGGACTGGGAAACAAACGCTAGCTCACCTTACAAGAAACACACTCTGCTTTTGAGAAAAGAGCACTCTTCTACTCTACTGTGTTTCCTATAGGGCCAGAACAGTAAGCTTGCTCAGAACAAAAGAACTGTGCTTCCTATACACACGGGCCATATCTAGTTCAACTCTGCTTAGAAAACTGAGAAGAACAGTAGATCCTCTTCAGTCTAACACACTGTACATGCTGGGAACAGATGCCAGTGCTATTTGCCCTGTGTATGGCAATGGGAGCGCAATAGTGACTCTTCTTACCAGAAAACAACTCTTGCTCATAGGACCAGAAACTGCATGGGATTCAACTCCATTTAGGACTGGCAAACAAACGCTAGCTCTCCTTACAAGAAACACACTCTGCTTTTGAGGAAAGAGCACTCTTCTACTCTACTGTGTTTCCTATAGGGCCAGAAGAGTGAACTTGCTCAGAACAAAAGAACTGTGGTTCCTACACAAACGGGCCATATCTAGTTCAACTCTGCTTTGGAAACTGACAAGAACAGTAGATCCTCTTCAGTCCAATACATTGTACATGCTGGGAACAGACGACAGAGCTATTTGCGCTGTGTATGACACTGGGAGCGTAATAGTGACTCTTCTTAACAGAAAAAAACTCTTACTCGTAGGACCAGAAACTGCAAGGGATTCAACTCCATTTAGGACTGGGAAACAAACGCTAGCTCGCCTTACAAGAAACACACTCTGCTTTAGAGAAAAGAGCACTCTTCTACTCTACTGTGTTTAGTATGGGCTCGGAACAGTGAGCTTGCTCAGAAAAAAGAACTGTGCTTCCTACACACACGGGTCATATCTAGTTCCACTCTGCTTAGGAAACTGACAAGAACAGTATATCCTCTTCTTTCCAATACACTGTACTTGCCGGGAACATACGCGAGTGCTATTTGCACTGTGTGTGGCTAAGGGAGCGCAATAGTGACTTTCCTTACAAGAAAACAACTCTTGCTCGTAGGACCAGAAACTGCTTGTGACTCAACTCCATTTAGGACTGCAAAACAAATGCTAGCTCGCCTTACAAGAAACACACTGTGCTTTTTAGAAAAGAGCACTCTTCTACTCTTCTGTGTTTCCAATAGAGCCAGGACAGTGAGCTTGCTCAGAAGAAAAGAACTGTGCCTCCTACACACAGGGGCCATATCTAGTTCAACTCTGCTTATGAAACTGACAAGAATAGTAGCTCCTCATCCGTCCAATACATTGTACATGCTGGGAACTGATGCCAGTGCTATTTGCCCTGTGTTGACAAGGGAGCACAATAGTTACTCATCTTACCAGAAAACAACTCTTTCTCGTAGGACCAGAAACTGCATGTGATTCAACTCCATTTAGGACTGGGAAACAAACGCTAGCTCGCCTTACAAGAAACACACTTTGCTTTTGAGAAACGAGCACCATTCTACCCTACTGTGTTACCTATGGGGTCCGAACTGTGAGCTTGCTCAGAACAAAAGAACTGTGCTTCCTACACACACGGGCCATATCTAGTTCAACTCTGCTTAGGAAACTGACAAGAACAGGATCTCCTCTTCAGTGCAATACACTGTACTTGCTGGGAACAGACGCGAGTGCTACTTGCACTGTGTATGGCAATGGGAGCGCAATAGTGACTCTTCTTACCAGAAAACAACTCTTTCTCATAGGACTAGAAACTGGATGCGATTCAACTCCATTTCTGACTGGGAAACAAACACTAGCTCGCCGTACAAGAAACGTGCTCTGCTTTTGAGAAAAGAGCACTCTTCTACTCTACTGTGTTTCCTTTAGGGCCATAACAGTGAGCTTCCTCAGAACAAAAGAACTGTGCTTCATACACACAAGGGCCATATCTAGTTCAACTCTGCTTAGGAAACTGATAAGAACAGTAGCTCCTCTTCAGTCCAATACACTGTACTTGCTGGGTACAGACTCCAGTGCTATTTGCATTGTGTATGGCAATGAATGCTCAATAGATACTCTTCTTACCAGAAAACAACTCTTGCTCGTAGGACCAGAAACTGCCTGGGATTCAACTCAATTTATGACTGGGAAACATACGCTAGCTCGCCTTACAAGAAACACACTCTGCTTTTGAGAAAAGAGCACTCTTCTACTCTACAGTGTTTCCTATGGTGTCCGAATAGTGAGCTTGCTCAGAACAAAAGAACTGTGCTTCCTACACACGGGCCATATCTAGTTCAACTCTGCTTAGGAAACTGACAAGAACAGTAGCTCCTCTTCAGTGCAATACACTGTACTTGCTGGGAACATAGCCGAGGGCTATTTGCACTGTGTATGGCAATGGGAGCTCAATAGTGACTCTACTTACCAGAAAACATCTGTTGCTCGTAGGACCAGAAACTGCATGGGATTCAACTCCATTTAGGACTGGGAAACCAACGCTAGCTCGCCTTACAAGAAACACACTCTGCTTTTGAGAAACGAGCACTCTTCTACTCTACAGTGTTTCCTATAGGGCCCAAACAGTGAGCTTGCTCAGAACAAAAGAACTGTGCTTCCTACACACACGGTACATCTCTAGTTCAACTCTGCTTAGGAAACTGACAAGAACAGGAGCCCCTCTTGTGTCCAATACACTGTACATGCTGGGAACAGAGGACCGTGCTATTTGCCCTGTGTATGACAATGGGAGCACAATAGTGACTCTTCTTACCAGAAAACAACTCTTGCACGTAGGACCAGAAACTGCATGTGATTCAACTCCATTTAGGACTGGGAAACAAACGCTAGCTCACCTTACAAGAAACACACTCTGCTTTTGAGAAAAGAGCACTCTTCTACTCTACTGTGTTTCCAATAGAGCCAGAACAGTGAGCTTGCTCAGAACAAAAGAACTGTGCCTCCTACACACAGGGGCCATATCTAGTTCAACTCTGCTTATGAAACTGACAGGAATAGTAGCTCCTCATCCGTCCAATCCACTGTACATGCTGGGAACAGATGCCAGTGCTATTTGCACTGTGTTGACAAGGGAGCTCAATAGTTACTCATCTTACGAGAAAACAACTCTTGCTCATAGGACCAGAAACTGCATGTGATTCAACTCCATTTAGGACTGGGAAACAAACACTAGCTCGCCTTACAAGAAACACACTCTGCTTTTGAGAAAAGAGCACCTTTCTACCCTACTGTGTTACCTATGGGGTCCGAACTGTGAGCTTTTCCGAACAAAAGAACTGTGCTTCCTACACACACGGGCCATATCTAGTTCAACTCTGCTTAGGAAACTGACAAGAACAGTAGCTCCTCTTCAGTCCAATACACTGTACTTGCTGGGAACAGACGGGAGGGCTATTTGCACTGTGTATGGCAATGAGAGCGCAATAGTGACTTTCCTTACCAGAAAACAACTCTTGCTCGTAGGACCAGAAACTGCATGTGATTCAACTCCATTTAGGAATGGAAAACAAACGCTAGCTCGCCTTACAAGAAACACACTCTGCTTTTGAAAAAGAGCACTCTTCTACACTACTGTGTTTCCTATGGGGTCCCTACAGTGAGCTTGCTCAGAACAAAAGAACTGTGCTTCCTACACACAGGGGCCACATCTAGTTCAACTCTGCTTAGGAAACTGACAAGAACAGTAGCTCATTTTCAGTCCAACACACTGTACTTGCGGGGAACAGACGCCAGTGCTATTTGCACTATGTATGGCAATGGTAGCGCAATAGTGACTTTCCTTACCAGAAAACAACTCTAGATCATAGGACCAAAAACTGCATGTGATTCAACTCCATTTAGAACTGGGAAACAAACGCTAGCTCGCCTTACAAGAAACACACTTTGCTTTTGAGAAAAGATCACTCTTCTACTCTACTGTGTTTCCTATAGGGCCAGAACAGTGAGCTTGCTCAGAACAAAAGAACTGTGCTTCCTACACACACGGTCATATCTAGTTCAATTCTGCTTAGGAAACTGACAAGAACAGTAGACGCCAGTGCTATTTGTAATATGTATGACAATGGGAGTGCAATAGTGACTCTTCTTACCAGAAAAAACAACTCCTGCTCGAAGGACAAGAAACTGCATGGGATTCAACTCCATTTCTGACTGGGAAACAAACACTAGCTCGCCTTATAAGAAACACACACTGCTTTTGAGAAAAGCGCACTCTTCTACTCTACTGTGTTTCCTATGGGATCCGAACAGTGAGCTTGCTCAGAACAAAAGAACTGTGCTTCCTACACACAGGGGCCATATCTAGTTCAACTCTGCTTAAGAAACTGACAAGAGCAGTAGCTCCTCTTCAGTCCAAAACACTGTACTTGCTGGGAACAGACGCGAGTGCTATTTGCACTGTGTATGGCAATGGGAGCGCAATAATGACTTTCCTTACCAGAAAACAACTCTAGCTCGTAGGACCAAAAACTGCATGTGATTCCACTCCATTTAGGACTAGGAAACAAACGCTAGCTCGCCTTAAAGAAACACACTCTGCTTTTGAGAAAAGAGCACTCTTCTACTCTACTGTGTTTCCTATAGGGCCAAAACAGTGAGCTTGCTCAGAATAAAAGAACTGTGCTTCCTTCACACACGGGCCATATCTACTTCAATTCTGCTTAGGAAACGGACAAGAACAGTAGCTTCGCTTCAGTCCAATACACGGTACTTGATGGGAACAGACGTGAGTGCTATTTGCACTGTGTGTGGCAACGGGAGCGCAATAAAGACTTTCCTTACCAGAAAATAATTCTTGCTCGTAGGACAAGAAACTGCATGTGATTCAACTCTATTTAGAACTGGAAAACAAACTCTAGATTGCATTAAAATAAACACACTCCTCTTTTGAGAAAAGAGCACTCTTATACTCTACTGTGTTTCGTATGGGATCCGAAGAGTGAGCTTGCTCAGAAAAAAAGAAGTGTGCTTCCTAAACACACGGGCAATATCTAGTTCAACTCTGCTTAGGAAACAGACAAACAGTAGCACGTATTCAGTCCAATACACTGTACTTGCTGGTGACAGACGCCAGTGCTATTTGCACTGTGTATGGCAATGGGAGCGCAATAGTGACTCTTCGTATCAGAAAACAACTCTTGCTCGTAGTACCAGAAACTGCATGGGATTCAACTCCTTTTAGGACTTGGAAACAAAAGCTAGCTCTCCTTACAAGAAACACACTCCGCTTTTAAGAAAAGTGCACTCTTCTACTCTACTGAGTTTCTTTTAGGGCCAGAACAGTGAGCTTGCTCAGAACAAAAGAACTGTGCTTCCTACACACATGGCCATATCTAGTTCAATTCTGCTTAGGAAACTGACAAGAACAGTAGATCATCTTCAGTCCCATACACTGTACTTGCTGGGAACAGACGCCAGTGCTATTTACCCTGAGTATAACAATGGGAGCGCAATAGTGACTCTTCTTACCAGAAAACAACTGTTGCTCCTAGGACCAGAAACTGCATGTGATTCAACTCCATTTAGTACGGGAAACAAACACTAGCTCGCCTTACAGGAAACACACTCTGCTTTTGAGAAAAGAGCACTCTTCTTTTCTACTGTGTTTCCTATAGGGCCAGAATAGTGAGCTTGCTCAGAACAAAACAACTGTGCTTCCTACACACACGGGCTATATCTAGTTTAACTCTGCTTAGGAAATGACAAGAACAGTAGCTCCTCTTCAGTCCAATACATTGTACTTGCTGGGAACAGAGGCTAGCGCTATTTGCCCTGTGTATGACAATGAGAGTTCAATAGTGACTCTTCATACCAGAAAAAAACTCTTGCTCGTAGGACGAGAAACTGCATGTGATTCAACTCCATTTAGGACTGCGAAACAAATGCTAGGTCGCCTTACAAAAACACACTCTGCTTTTGAGAATAGAGCACTCTTCTACAATACAGTGTTTCCTATGATGTCCGAACAGTAAGCTTGCTCAGAACAAAAAAACTGTGCTTCACACACACGGGCCATATCTAGTTCAACTCTACTTAGGAAACTGACAAGAACAGTAGCTCCTCTTCAGTCCAATACACTGTACTTATTGGGAACAGACTCGAGTGATATTTGCACTGTGTATGGCAATGGGAGCACAATAGTGACTTTCCTTACCAGAAAACAACTTTTGTTCGTAGGACCAAAAACTTCATGTCATTCAACTCCATTTAGGACTGGAAAACAAACACTAGCTCGCCTTACAAGAAACACACTCTGCTTTTGAGAAAAGATCACTCTTCTACTCTACTGTGTTTCCTATAGTGCCAGAACAGTGAGGTTGCTCAGAACAAAAGAACTGTGCTTCCTACACACACGGCCATATCTAGTTCAATTCTGCTTAGGAAACTGACAAGAACAGTAGATCCTCTTCAGTCCCATACACTGTACTTGCTGGGAACAGACGCCAGTGCTATTTGCCCTGTGCATGACAATGGGAGCGCAATAGTGACTCTTCTTACCAGAAAACAACTCTTGCTCATAGGACCAGAAACTGCATGTGATTCAACTCCATTTAGGACTGCGAAACAAATGCTAGCTCGCCTTACAAGAAACATACTCTGCTTTTGATAAAAGAGCACTCTTCTACTCTCTGTGTTTCCTTTGGGGTCCAAATAGTGAGCTTGCTCTGAACAAAAGAACTGTGCTTCCTACACACACGGGCCATATCTAGTTCAACTCTGCTTAGGAAACTGACAAGAACAGTAGCTCCTCTTCAGTCCAGTACACTGTACTTATTGGGAACAGACTGGAGTGATATTTGCACTGTGTATGGCAATGGGAGCACAATAGTGACTCTTCTTACCAGAAAACAACAATTGCTCATAGGACCAGAAACTGCATGTGATTCAACTCCATTTAGGACGGGAAACAAACGCTAGCTCGTCTTACAAGAAACACTCTCTGCTTTTGAGAAAAGAACACTCTTCTACTCTACTGTGTTTCCTATAGGGCCAGAATAGTGAGCTTGCTCAGAACAAAAGAACTGTGCATCCTACACACACGGCTATATCTAATTCAACTCTGCTTAGGAAACTGACAAGAACAGTAGCTCCTCTTCAGTCCAATACACTGTACTTGCTGGGAACAGACGCCAGTGCTGTTTGCCCTGTGTATGACAATGGGAGCTCAATAGTGATTCTTCTTACCAGAAAAAAACTCTTGCTCGTAGGACCAGAACCTGCATGTGATTTCACTCCATATAGGACTGCGATACAAACACTAGCTCGTCTTACCAGAAACACACTCTGCTTCTGAGAATAAAGCACTCTTCTACTCTACAGTGTTTCCTATGGGGTCCGAACAGTGAGCTTGCTAAGAACAAAACAACTGTGCTTCCTACACGCACGGGCCATATCTAGTTCAACTCTACTTAAAACTGACAAGAACAGTAGCTCCTCTTCAGTCCAATACACTGTACTTAATGGGAACAGACGCGAGTGCTATTTGCACTGTGTATGACAATGGGAGCACAATAGTGACTCTTCTTACCAGAAAGCAACTCGTGCGCTTAGGACCAGAAACTGCATGTGATTCAACTCCATTTAGGACTGCGAAACAAATGCTAGCTCGCCTTACAAGAAACACCCTCTGCTTTTGAGAAAAGAGCACTCTTCTACTCTTCTGTTTGTCCTTTGGGGTCCAAACAGTGAGCTTGCTCTGAACAAAAGAACTGTGCTTCCTACACACACGGGCCATATCTAGTTGAACTCTGCTTAGGAAACTGACAAGAACAGTAGCTCATCTTCAGTACAACACACTGTACTTGCGTCGAACAGACGTGAGTGCTATTTGCACTATGTATGGCAATGGTAGCGCAAAAGTGACTCTCCTTACCAGAAAACAACTCTAGCTCATAGGACCAAAAACTGCATGTGATTCAACTCCATTTAGGACTGGAAACAAACGCTAGCTCACCTTACAAGAAACACACTCTGCTTTTGAGAAAAGATAACTCTTCTACTCTACTGTGTTTCCTATAGGGTTAGAAGAGTGAGCTTGCTCAGAACAAAAGAACTGTGCTTCGTACACACGGGCCATATCTAGTTCAACTCTGCTTAGGAAACTGACAAGAACAGTAGCTCCTCTTCAGTCCAATACACTGTACATGCTGGGAACAGACGCCAGTGCTATTTGCCCTGTGTATGTCAATGGGAGCGCAATAGTGACTCTTGTTACCAGAAAACAACTCTTGCTCGTAGGACCAGAAACTGCATGTGATTCAACTCTATTTAGGACTGGGAAACAAACACTAGCTCGCCTTACAAGAAACAAACTCTGCTTTTGAGAAAAGAGCACTCTTCTACTCCACTGTGTTTCCTAAGGGGTCCGAACAGTGAGCTTGTTCAGAACAGAAGAACTGTGCTTCCTACACACACGGGCAATATCTAGTTCAACTCGGCTTAGGAAACTGACAAGAACAGTACCTCCTCTTCAGTCCAATACACTGTACTTGCTGGGAACAGATGCAAGTGCCATTTTCACTGTGTTAGGCAATGGGAGTGCAATAGTGACTCTTCTTACCAGAAAACAACTCTTGCTCGTAGGACCAAAAACTGCATGTGTCTCAACTCCACTTAGGACTGGGAGAGAAATGCTACCTCGCCTTACAAAAAACACACTCTGCTTTTGAGAAAAGAGCACTCTTCTGCTCTACTGTGTTTCCTATAGGGCCAGAACAGTGAGCTTCCTCAGAAAAAAAGATCTGTGCTTCCTGCACACAGGGGCCATATCTATTTCAATTCTGCTTAGGATACTGACAAGAACAGTAGATACTCTTGATTCCAATACACTGTACATGCTGGGAACAGACGCCAGTACTATTTGCCCTGTGTATGACAATAGGAGCACAATAATGACTCTTCTTACCAGAAAACAACTCTTGCTCCTAGTACCAGAAACTGCATGTGATTCAACTCCATTTAGGACTGGGAAACAAATGCTAGCTCGCCTTATATAAACACACTCTGCTTTTGAGAAAAGAGCACTCTTCTACTCTACAGTGTTTGCTATGGGGTCCAAACAGTGAGCTTGCTCAGAACAAAAGAAGTGTGCTTCCTACACACACGGGCCATATCTAGTTCAACTCTGCTTAGGAAACTGACAAGAACACACTGTACTTGCTGGGAACAGACGCGAGTACTTTTTGCACTGTGTATGGCAATGGGAGCTCAATAGTGACTCTTCTTATCAGAAAAAAACTCTTGCTCATAGGACCAGAAACTGCATGAGATTTAACTCCATTTCTTACTGGGAAACAAACTCTAGCTCGCCTTTCAAGAAACACAATCTGATTTTGAGAAAAGAGCACTCTTCTACTCTACTGTGTTTCCTACGGGGTCTGAACAGTGAGCTTGCTCTGAACAAAAGAACTGTGCTTCCTACACACACGGGCCATATCTAGTTCAATTCTGCTTTGGAAACTGACAAGAACAGTAGCTCCTCTTCAGTTCAATACACTGTACTTGCTGGGAACAGACGCGAGTGCTATTTGCACTGTGTATGGCAATGGGAGCTCAATAGTGACTCTTCTTACCAGAAAAAAACTCTTGCTCATAGGACCAGAAACTGCATGAGATTCAACTCCATTTCTTACTGGGAAACAAACGCTATCTTGCCTTACAAGAAACAAACTCTGCTTTTGAGAAAAGAGTACTCTTCTACTCTACTGTGTTTCCTATAGGTCCAGAACAGTGAGCTTGCTCAGAACAAAATAACTATGCTTCCTACACACACGGGCCATATCTAGTTCAACTCTACTTAGGAAACAGACAAGAACAGTAGATTCTCTTCAGTCCAATACACTGTACATGCTGGGAACAGATGCCAGTACTATTTGCCCTGTGTATGACATTGGGAGCTCAAAAATGACTCTTCTTACCAGAAAACAACTCTTGCTCATAGGACCAGAAATTGCATGAGATTCAACTCCATTTCTTACTGGGAAACAAACGCTAGCTCGCCTTTCAAGAAACACACTCTGCTTTAGAGAAAAGAGCACTCTTCTACTCTACTGTGTTTCCTATAGGGCCAGAACAGTGAGCTGGCTCAGAACAAAAGAACTGTGCTTCCAACACAGGGCCATAACTAGTTCAACTCTGCTTAGGAAACTACAAGAACAGTAGCTCCTCTTCAGTCCAATACACTTTACTTGCTGGCAACAGGCGAATGTGCTATTTGCACTGTGTATGGCAATGGGAGTGCAATAGTGACTTTCCTTACCAGAAAACAACTCTTGCTCATCGGACTAGAAACTGCATGAGATTCCACTCCATTTAGGACTGGGAAATAAATGCTAGCTCGCCTTACAAGAAACACACTCTGCTTTAGAGAAAATAGCACTCTTCTACTCTACTGTGTTTCCTATGGGGTCCAAACAGTGAGCTTGCTCAGAACAAAAGAACTGTGCTTAATACACACAGGGACCACATCTAGTTCAACTCTGCTTAGGAAACTGACAAGAACTGTAGCTCCTATTCAGTCCAATACACTGTACTTGCTGGGAAAAGACGCGAGTGCTATTTGCCTTGTGTAGGGCAAAGGGAGCGCAATAGTGACTTTCCTTACCAGAAAACAACTCTTGTTTGTAGGACCAGAAACTGCATGTGATTCAACTCTATTTAGGACTGGGAAACAAACAATAGCTCGCTTTACAAGAAACACACTCTGCTTTTGAGAAAAGAGCACTCTTCTACTCTACTGTGTTTCCTATAGGGCCAGAACAGTGAGCTTGCTCAGAACATAAGAACTGTGCTTCCTACACACACGGGCCATATCTAGTTCAACTCTGCTTAGGAAACTGACAAGAACAGTAGCTCCTCTTCAGTCCGATACACTGTACATGTGGGGAACAGAAGCGAGTGATATTTGCACTGGGTATGGCAATTGGAGCACAATAGTGACTTGTCTTACCAGAAAACAACTCTTGCTCGTTGGACAAAAAACTGCAAGTGACTCAACTCCATTTAGGACTGGGAAACAAATGCTAGCTCGACTTCCAAGAAACACACCCTGCTTTTGAGAAAAGAGCACTCTTCTACTCTACTGTGTTTCCTATGTGTTCCGAACAGTGAGCTTGCTCAGAACAAAAAAACTGTGCTTCCTACACACGGCCATATCTAGTTCAAGTCTGCTTAGGAACCTGACAAGAACAGTAGATCCTCTTAGTCCAATAAACTGTACTTGCTGGGAACAGACGCCAGTGCTATTTGGCCTGTGTATGTCAATGACAGCGCAATAGTGCCTCTTCTTACCAGAAAACAACTCTTGCTCGTAGGACCAGAAACTGCATGGGATTCAACTCCATTTAGGACTGGGAAACAAACTCTAGCTCGCTTTACAAGAAACACACTCTGCTTTTGAGAAAAGAGCACTCTTCTACTCTACTGTGTTTCCTATAGGGCCAGAACAGTGAGCTTGCTCAGAAAAAAAGAACTGTGCTTCCTACACACACGGTCCATATCTAGTTCAACTCTGCTTAGGAAACTGAGAAGAACAGTAGCTCCTCTTCAGTCCAATACACTGTACTTGCTGGGAACAGACGGGAGGGCATTTTGCACTGTGTATGGCAATGGGAGCACAATAGTGAATTTCCTTACCAGAAAACAACTCTTGCTCGTAGGACCAGAAACTGCATGTGATTCCACTCCATTTAGGACTGGGAAACAAATGCTAGCTCGCCTTACAAAAACAAACTCTGCTTTAGAGAAAGAGCACTCTTCTACTCTACTGTGTTTCCTATGGGGTCCAAACAGTGAGCTTGCTCAGAACAAAATAACTGTGCTTCCTACACACACGGACCATATATAGTTCAACTCTGCTTAGGAAACTGACAAGAACAGTAGCTCCTATTCAGTCCAATACACTGTACTTGCTGGGAAAACGCGAGTGCTATTTGCCTTGTGTAGGGCAATGGGAGCACAATAGTGCCTTTCCTTACCAGAAAACAACTCTTGCTCGTAGGACCAGAAACTGCATGTGATTCAACTCCATTTAGGAGTAGGAAACAAACGCTAGCTCGCCTTACAAAAACACACTCTGCTTTTGAGAAAAGAGCACTCTTCTACTCTACTGTGTTTCCTATGGTGTCCGAACATTGAGCTTGCTCTGAGCAAAAGAACTGTGCTTCCTACACACATGGCCATATCTAGTTCAATTCTGCTTAGGAACCTGAGAAGAACAGTAGATCCTCTTCAGTCCCATACACTGTACGTGCTGGGAACAGACGCCAGTGCTATTTGTCCGGTGTATGGCAATGGCAGCACAATAGTGACTCTTCTTACCATAAAACAACTCTTGCTCCTAGGACCAGAAACTGCATGTGATTCAACTCCATTTAGGACTGGAAAACAAAAGCTAGCTCACCTTACAGAAACACACTCTGCTTTAGAGAAAAGAGCACTCTTCTACTCTACTGTGTTTCCTATAGGGCCAGAACAGTGAGAATGCTCAGAACAAAGAACTGTGCTTCCTACACACGAGCCATATCTAGTTCAACTCTGCTTAAGAAACTGACAAGAACAGTAGCTCCTCTTCAGTCCGATACACTGTACTTGCTGGGAACAGACGCGAGTGATATTTGCACTGTGTATGGCAATGGGAGCACAATAGTGACTTTCCTTTCCAGAAAACAACTCTTGCTCGTAGGACCAGAAACTGCATGTGATTCATCTCCATTTAGGACTGGGAAACAAATGCTAGCTCGCCTTACATGAAACACACTCTGCTTTTGAGAAAAGAGCACTCTTCTACTCTACTGTGTTTCCTATGTGTTCCGAACAGTGAGCTTCCTCAGAACAAAAAAACTGTGCTTCCTACACACACGGACATATCTAGTTCAATTCTGCTTAGGAACCTGACAAGAACAGTAGATCCTCTTCAGTCCATTACACTGTACTTGCTGGGAACAGACGCCAGTGCTATTTGTCCTGTGTATGGCAATGGCAGAGCAATAGTGACTCTTGTTACCATGAAACAACTCTTGCTCTTAGACTAGAAACAGCATGTGATTCAACTCCATTTAGAACTGGGAAACAAACGCTAGCTCGCCTTACAAGAAACACACTCTGCTTTAGAGAAAAGAGCACTCTTCTACTCTACTGTGTTTCCTATAGGGCCAGAACAGTGAGCTTGCTCAGAACAAAGAACTGTGCTTCCTACACAGGGGCCATATCTAGTTCAACTCTGCTTAGGAAACTGACAAGAACAGTAGCTCCTCTTCAGTCCGATACACTGTACTTGCAGGGAACAGACGCGAGTGCTATTTGTACTGTGTATGGCAATGGGAGCGCAATAGTGACTTTCCTTACCAGAAAACAACTCTTCCTCGTAGGACCAAAAACTGCATGAGATTCAACTCCATTTAGAACTGGGAAATAAACGCTAGCTTGCCTTAAAGAAACACCCTCTGCTTTTGAGAAAAGAGCACTCTTCTACTCTACTGTGTTTCATATAGGGCCAAAACAGTGAGCTTGCTCAGAACAAAAGAACTTTGTTTTCTACACACACGGCCATATCTAGTTCAATTGTGCTTAGGAAACTGACAAGAACAGTAGATCCTCTTCAGTCCAATACACTGTACATGCTGGGAAGAGACGCCAGTACTATTTGCCCTGTGTATGACAATGGTAGCGCAATAGTGACTCCTCTTACCAGAAAACAACTCTTGCTCGTAGGACCAGAAACTGCATGTGATTCAACTCCATTTAGGACTGGGAAACAAACGCTAGCTCGCCTTACAAGAAACACACTCTGCTTTTGAGAAAAGAACACTCTTCTACTTTACTGTGTTTCCAATGGGGTCCGAACAGTGAGCTTGCTCAGAATAAAAGAACTGTGCTTCCTACACACACGGGCCATATCTAGTTCAACTCTGCTTAGGCAACTGACAAGAACAGTAGCTCCTCTTTAGTCCAATACACTGTACTTGCTGGGAACAGATGCAAGTGCAATTTTCACTGTGTTTGGCAATGGGAGTGCAATAGTGACTCTTCTTACCAGAAAACAACTCTTGCTCGTAGGACCAAAAACTGCATGTGTCTCAACTCCACTTAGGACTGGGAGAGAAATGCTAGCTTGCCTTACAAGAAACACACTCTGCTTTTGAGGAAAGAGCACTCTTCTACTCTACTGTGTTTCCTATAGGGCCAGAACAGTGAGCTTCCTCAGAAAAACAGATCTGTGCTTCCTACACACAGGTGCCATATCTATTTCAATTTTGCTTAGAAAACTGACAAGAACAGTAGATCCTCTTGAGTCCAATACACTGTACATGCTGGAAACAGACGCCAGTACTATTTGCCCTGTTTATGACAATGGGAGCACAATAGTGACTCTTCTTACCAGAAAACAACTCTTGCTCGTAGGACCAGAAACTGCATGTGATTCAACTCCATTTAGAACTGGGAAACAAACGCTAGCTTGCCTTACAAGAAACACACTCTGCTTTTGAGAAAAGAGCACTCTTCTTCTCTACTGAGTTTTCTATGGGGTCCGAACAGTGAGCTTGCTCAGAACAAAACAACTTTGCTTCCTACACACACGGCCATATCTAGTTCAACTATGCTTAGGAAACTGACAAGAACAGTTGCTCCTATTCACTCCAATACACTGTACTTGCTGGGAACAGACGAGAGTGCTATTTGCACTGTGTATGGAAATGGGAGCTCAATAGTGACTCTTCTTACTAGAAAAAAACTCTTGCTTATAGGACCAGAAACTTCATAGGATTCAAGTCTGTTTCTGACTGGGAAACAAACACTAGCTCGCCTTACAAGAAACACACTCTGCTTTTGAGAAAAGAGCATTCTTCTACTCTACTGTGTTTCCTATGGGGTCCGAACAGTGAGCTTGCTCTGAACAAAAGAACTGTGCTTCCTACACACACAGGCCATATCTAGTTCAACTCTGCTTAGGAAACTTACAAGAACAGTAGCTCCTCTACAGTTCAATAACTGTACTTGCTGGTAACAGACGCGAGTGCTATTTGCACTGTGTATGGCAATGGGAGCGCAATAGTGTCTCTTCTTACCAGAAAACAACTCTTGCTCGTAGGACCAGAAACTGCATGTGGTTCAACTCCATTTCTGACTGGGAAACAAACGCTATCTCGCCTTACAAGAAACACACTCTGCTTTTGAGAAAAGAGCACTCTTCTACTCTACTGTGTTTCCTATGGGGTCCGAACAGTGAGCTTGCTCAGAACAAAAGAACTGTGCTTCCTACACACACGGGCCATATCTAGTTCAACTCTGCTTAGGAAACTGACAAGAACAGTAGCTCTGCTTCAGTCCAATACACTGTACTTGCTTGGAACAGATGCGAGTGCTATTTGCACTGTATGGAAATGGGAGCCCAATAGTGACTTTCCTTACCAGAAAACAACTCTTGCTTGTAGGACCAAAAACTGCATGTGATTCAACTCCATTTAGAACTGGGAAATAAACGCTAGCTTGCCTTACATGAAACACACTCTGCTTTTGAGAAAAGAGCACTCTTCTACTCTACTGTGTTTCATATAGGGCCAAAACAGTGAGCTGGCTCAGAACAAAAGAACTGTGTTTCCTACACACACGGCCATATCTAGTTCAATTCTGCTTAGGAAACTGACAAGAACAGTAGATCCTCTTCAGTCCAATACATAGTACATGCTGGGAAGAGACGCCAGTACTATTTGCCCTGTGTATGACAATGGGAGCGCAATAGTGACTTTCCTTACCAGAAAACAACTCTTGCTCATAGGACCAGAAACTCCATGTGATTCAACTCCATTTAGGACTGGGAAACAAACGCAAGCTCGCCTTACAAGAAACACACTCTGCTTTTGAGAAAAGAGCACTCTTCTACTCTACTGTGTTTCCAATGGGGTCCGAAAAGTGAGCTTGCTCAGAACAAAAGAACTGTGCTTCCTACACACACGGGCCATATCTAGTTCAACTCTGCTTAGGCAACTGACAAGAACAGTAGCTCCTCTTCAGTCCAATACACTGTACTTGCTGGGAACAGATGCAAGTGCCATTTTCACTGTGTTAGGCAAAGGGAGTGCAATAGTGACTCTTCTTACCAGAAAACAACTCTTGCTCGTAGGACCAAAAACTGCATGTGTCTCAACTCCACTTAGGACTGGGAGAGAAATGCTACCTCGCCTTACAAAAAACACACTCTGCTTTTGAGAAAAGAGCACTCTTCTGCTCTACTGTGTTTCCTATAGGGCCAGAACAGTGAGCTTCCTCAGAAAAAAAGATCTGTGCTTCCTGCACACAGGGGCCATATCTATTTCAATTCTGCTTAGGAAACTGACAAGAACACTAGATACTCTTGATTCCAATACACTGTACATGCTGGGAACAGACGCCAGTACTATTTGCCCTGTGTATGACAATAGGAGCACAATAGTGACTCTTCTTACCAGAAAACAACTCTTGCTCCTAGTACCAGAAACTGCATGTGATTCAACTCCATTTAGGACTGGGAAACAAACGCTAGCTCGCCTTATATAAACACACTCTGCTTTTGAGAAAAGAGCACTCCTCTACTCTACAGTGTTTGCTATGGGGTCCAAACAGTGAGCTTGCTCAGAACAAAAGAACTGTGCTTCCTACACACACGGGCCATATCTAATTCAATTATGCTTAGGAAACTGACAAGAACAGTAGCTCCTCTTCAGTTCAATACACTGTACTTGCTGGGAACAGACGCGAGTGCTATTTGCACTGTGTATGGCAATGGGAGCTCAATAGTGACTCTTCTTACCAGAAAAAAACTCTTGCTCATAGGAAGAAACTGCATGAGATTCAACTCCATTTCTTACTGGGAAACAAACGCTATCTTGCCTTACAAGAAACACACTCTGCTTTTGAGAAAAGAGTACTCTTCTACTCTACTGTGTTTCCTATAGGTCCAGAACAGTGAGCTTGCTCAGAACAAAATAACTATGCTTCCTACACACACGGGCCATATCTAGTTCAACTCTGCTTAGGAAACTGACAAGAACAGTAGATTCTCTTCAGTCCAATACACTGTACATGCTGGGAACAGATGCCAGTACTATTTGCCCTGTGTATGACATTGGGAGCTCAAAAATGACTCTTCTTACCAGAAAACAACTCTTGCTCATAGGACCAGAAATTGCATGAGATTCAACTCCATTTCTTACTGGGAAACAAACGCTAGCTCGCCTTTCAAGAAACACACTCTGCTTTAGAGAAAAGAGCACTCTTCTACTCTACTGTGTTTCCTATAGGGCCAGAACAGTGAGCTGGCTCAGAACAAAAGAACTGTGCTTCCAACACAGGGCCATAACTAGTTCAACTCTGCTTAGGAAACTACAAGAACAGTAGCTCCTCTTCAGTACAATACACTGTACTTGCTGGCAACAGGCGCATGTGCTATTTGCACTGTGTATGGCAGTGGGAGTGCAATAGTGACTTTCCTTACCAGAAAACAACTCTTGCTCATCGGACTAGAAACTGCATGTGATTCCACTCCATTTAGGACTGGGAAATAAATGCTAGCTCGCCTTACAAGAAACACACTCTGCTTTAGAGAAAATAGCACTCTTCTACTCTACTGTGTTTCCTATGGGGTCCAAACAGTGAGCTTGATCAGAACAAAAGAACTGTGCTTAATACACACACGGACCACATCTAGTTCAACTCTGCTTAGGAAACTGACAAGAACAGTAGCTCCTATTCAGTCCAATACACTGTACTTGCTGGGAAAAGACGCGAGTGCTATTTGCCTTGTGTAGGGCAAAGGGAGCACAATAGTGACTTTCCTTACCAGAAAACAACTCTTGTTTGTAGGACCAGAAACTGCATGTGATTCAACTCTATTTAGGACTGGGAAACAAACAATAGCTCGCTTTACAAGAAACACACTCTGCTTTTGAGAAAAGAGCACTCTTCTACTCTACTGTGTTTCCTATAGGGCCAGAACAGTGAGCTTGCTCAGAACATAAGAACTGTGCTTCCTACACACACGGGCCATATCTAGTTCAACTCTGCTTAGGAAACTGACAAGAACAGTAGCTCCTCTTCAGTCCGATACACTGTACATGTGGGGAACAGAAGCGAGTGATATTTGCACTGTGTATGGCAATTGGAGCACAATAGTGACTTGTCTTACCAGAAAACAACTCTTGCTCGTTGGACAAAAAACTGCAAGTGACTCAACTTCATTTAGGACTGGGAAACAAACGCTAGCTCGACTTCCAAGAAACACACCCTGCTTTTGAGAAAAGAGCACTCTTCTACTCTACTGTGTTTCCTATGTGTTCCGAACAGTGAGCATGCTCAGAACAAAAAAACTGTGCTTCCTACACCCGGCCATATCTAGTTCAAGTCTGCTTAGGAACCTGACAAGAACAGTAGATCCTCTTAGTCCAATACACTGTACTTGCTGGGAACAGACGCCAGTGCTATTTGGCCTGTGTATGTCAATGACAGCGCAATAGTGCCTCTTCTTACCAGAAAACAACTCTTGCTCGTAGGACCAGAAACTGCATGGGATTCAACTCCATTTAGGACTGGGAAACAAACTCTAGCTCGCTTTACAAGAAACACACTCTGCTTTTGAGAAAAGAGCACTCTTCTACTCTACTGTGTTTCCTATAGGGCCAGAACAGTGAGCTTGCTCAGAAAAAAAGAACTGTGCTTCCTACACACACGGACCATATCTAGTTCAACTCTGCTTAGGAAACTGAGAAGAACAGTAGCTCCTCTTCAGTCCAATACACTATACTTGCTGGGAACAGACGGGAGGGCATTTTGCACTGTGTATGGCAATGGGAGCACAATAGTGAATTTCCTTACCAGAAAACAACTCTTGCTCGTAGGACCAGAAACTGCATGTGATTCCACTCCATTTAGGACTGGGAAACAAATGCTAGCTCGCCTTACAAAAACAAACTCTGCTTTAGAGAAAAGAGCACTCTTCTACTCTACTGTGTTCCTATGGGGTCCAAACAGTGAGCTTGCTCAGAACAAAATAACTGTGCTTCCTACACACACGGACCATATATAGTTCAACTCTGCTTAGGAAACTGACAAGAACAGTAGCTCCTATTCAGTCCAATACACTGTACTTGCTGGGAAAACGCGAGTGCTATTTGCCTTGTGTATGGCAATGGCAGAACAATAGTGACTCTTGTTACCATGAAACAACTCTTGCTCTTAGACTAGAAACAGCATGTGATTCAACTCCATTTAGAACTGGGAAACAAACGCTAGCTCGCCTTACAAGAAACACACTCTGCTTTAGAGAAAAGAGCACTCTTCTACTCTACTGTGTTTCCTATAGGGCCAGAACAGTGAGCTTGCTCAGAACAAAGAACTGTGCTTCCTACACAGGGGCCATATCTAGTTCAACTCTGCTTAGGAAACTGACAAGAACAGTAGTAGCTCCTCTTCAGTCCAATACACTGTACTTGCAGGGAACAGACGCGAGTGCTATTTGTACTGTGTATGGCAGTGGGAGCGCAATAGTGACTTTACTTACCAGAAAACAACTCTTCCTCGTAGGACCAAAAACTGCATGAGATTCAACTCCATTTATAACTGGGAAATAAACGCTAGCTTGCCTTAAAGAAACACCCTCTGCTTTTGAGAAAAGAGCACTCTTCTACTCTACTGTGTTTCATATAGGGCCAAAACAGTGAGCTTGCTCAGAACAAAAGAACTGTGTTTCCTACACACACGGCCATATCTAGTTCAATTGTGCTTAGGAAACTGACAAGAGCAGTAGATCCTCTTCAGTCCAATACACTGTACATGCTGGGAAGAGACGCCAGTACTATTTGCCCTGTGTATGACAATGGTAGCGCAATAGTGACTCCTCTTACCAGAAAACAACTCTTGCTCGTAGGACCAGAAACTGCATGTGATTCAACTCCATTTAGGACTGGGAAACAAACGCTATCTCGCCTTACAAGAAACACACTCTGCTTTTGAGAAAAGAGCACTCTTCTACTTTACTGTGTTTCCAATGGGGTCCGAACAGTGAGCTTGCTCAGAATAAAAGAACTGTGCTTCCTACACACACGGGCCATATCTAGTTCAACTCTGCTTAGGAAACTGACAAGAACAGTAGCTCCGCTTCAGTCCAATACACTGTACTTGCTGGGAACAGATGCGAGTGCTATTTGCACTGTATGGAAATGGGAGCCCAATAGTGACTTTCCTTACCAGAAAACAACTCTTGCTCGTAGGACCAAAAACTGCATGTGATTCAACTCCATTTAGAACTGGGAAATAAACGCTAGCTTGCCTTACATGAAACACACTCTGCTTTAGAGAAAAGAGCACTCTTCTACTCTACTGTGTTTCATATAGGGCCAAAACAGTGAGCTTGCTCAGAACAAAAGAACTGTGTTTCCTACACACACGGCCATATCTAGTTCAATTGTGCTTAGGAAACTGACAAGAACAGTAGATCCTCTTCAGTCCAATACATAGTACATGCTGGGAAGAGACGCCAGTACTATTTGCCCTGTGTATGACAATGGGAGCGCAATAGTGACTTTCCTTACCAGAAAACAACTCTTGCTCATAGGACCAGAAACTGCATGTGATTCAACTCCATTTAGGACTGGGAAACAAACGCAAGCTCGCCTTACAAGAAACACACTCTGCTTTTGAGAAAAGAGCACTCTTCTACTCTACTGTGTTTCCAATGGGGTCCGAAAAGTGAGCTTGCTCAGAACAAAAGAACTGTGGTTCCTACACACATGGGCCATATCTAGTTCAACTCTGCTTAGGCAACTGACAAGAACAGTAGCTCCTCTTCAGTCCAATACACTGTACATGCTGGGAACAGATGCAAGTGCCATTTTCACTGTGTTAGGCAATGGGAGTGCAATAGTGACTCTTCTTACCAGAAAACAACTCTTGCTCGTAGGACCAAAAACTGCATGTGTCTCAACTCCACTTAGGACTGGGAGAGAAATGCTACCTCGCCTTACAAATAACACACTCTGCTTTTGAGAAAAGAGCACTCTTCTGCTCTACTGTGTTTCCTATAGGGCCAGAACAGTGAGCTTCCTCAGAAAAAAAGATCTGTGCTTCCTGCACACAGGGGCCATATCTATTTCAATTCTGCTTAGGAAACTGACAAGAACAGTAGATACTCTTGATTCCAATACACTGTACATGCTGGGAACAGACGCCAGTACTATTTGCCCTGTGTATGACAATAGGAGCACAATAGTGACTCTTCTTACCAGAAAACAACTCTTGCTCCTAGTACCAGAAACTGCATGTGATTCAACTCCATTTAGGACTGGGAAACAAACGCTA
The DNA here is from genome assembly GCF_949786415.1 of Peromyscus eremicus. Taxonomy (NCBI): domain Eukaryota; kingdom Metazoa; phylum Chordata; class Mammalia; order Rodentia; family Cricetidae; genus Peromyscus; species Peromyscus eremicus. The sequence goes on along the minus strand of NW_026737147.1, from coordinate 5,820 downwards.
GCTCGCCTTATATAAACACACTCTGCTTTTGAGAAAAGAGCACTCTTCTACTCTACAGTGTTTGCTATGGGGTCCAAACAGTGAGCTTGCTCAGAACAAAAGAACTGTGCTTCCTACACACACGGGCCATATCTAGTTCAACTCTGCTTAGGAAACTGACAAGAACAGTAACTCCTATTCAGTCCAATACACTGTACTTGCTGGGAACAGACGCGAGTACTTTTTGCACTGTGTACGGCAATGGGAGCTCAATAGTGACTCTTCTTACCAGAAAAAAACTCTTGCTCATAGGACCAGAAACTTCATGAGATTCAACTCCATTTCTTACTGGGAAACAAACTCTAGCTCGCCTTTCAAGAAACACAATCTGATTTTGAGAAAAGAGCACTCTTCTACTCTACTGTGTTTCCTACGGGGTCTGAACAGTGAGCTTGCTCTGAACAAAAGAACTGTGCTTCCTACATACACGGGCCATATCTAGTTCAATTATGCTTAGGAAACTGACAAGAACAGTAGCTCCTCTTCAGTTCAATACACTGTACTTGCTGGGAACAGACGCGAGTGCTATTTGCACTGTGTATGGCAATGGGAGCTCAATAGTGACTCTTCTTACCAGAAAAAAACTCTTGCTCATAGGACCAGAAACTGCATGAGATTCAACTCCATTTCTTACTGGGAAACAAACGCTAGCTCGCCTTACAAGAAACACACTCTGCTTTTGAGAAAAGAGTACTCTTCTACTCTACTGTGTTTCCTATAGGTCCAGAACAGTGAGCTTGCTCAGAACAAAATAACTATGCTTCCTACACACACGGGCCATATCTAGTTCAACTCTGCTTAGGAAACTGACAAGAACAGTAGATTCTCTTCAGTCCAATACACTGTACATGCTGGGAACAGATGCCAGTACTATTTGCCCTGTGTATGACATTGGGAGCTCAAAAATGACTCTTCTTACCAGAAAACAACTCTTGCTCATAGGACCAGAAATTGCATGAGATTCAACTCCATTTCTTACTGGGAAACAAACGCTAGCTCGCCTTTCAAGAAACACACTCTGCTTTAGAGAAAAGAGCACTCTTCTACTCTACTGTGTTTCCTATAGGGCCAGAACAGTGAGCTGGCTGAGAACAAAAGAACTGTGCTTCCAACACAGGGACATAACTAGTTCAACTCTGCTTAGGAAACTACAAGAACAGTAGCTCCTCTTCAGTACAATACACTGTACTTGCTGGCAACATGCGCATGTGCTATTTGCACTGTGTATGGCAATGGGAGTGCAATAGTGACTTTCCTTACCAGAAAACAACTCTTGCTCTTCGGACTATAAACTGCATGTGATTCCACTCCATTTAGGACTGGGAAACAAATGCTAGCTCGCCTTACAAGAAACACACTCTGCTTTAGAGAAAATAGCACTCTTCTACTCTACTGTGTTTCCTATGGGGTCCAAACAGTGAGCTTGCTCAGAACAAAAGAACTGTGCTTAAAACACACGGACCACATCTAGTTCAACTCTGCTTAGGAAACTGACAAGAACAGTAGCTCCTATTCAGTCCAATACACTGTACTTGCTGGGAAAAGACGCGAGTGCTATTTGCCTTGTGTAGGGCAAAGGGAGCGCAATAGTGACTTTCCTTACCAGAAAACAACTCTTGTTTGTAGGACCAGAAACTGCATGTGATTCAAATCTATTTAGGACTGGGAAACAAACAATAGCTCGCTTTACAAGAAACACACTCTGCTTTTGAGAAAAGAGCACTCTTCTACTCTACTGTGTTTCCTATAGGGCCAGAACAGTGAGCTTGCTCAGAACATAAGAACTGTGCTTCCTACACACACGGGCCATATCTAGTTCAACTCTGCTTAGGAAACTGACAAGAACAGTAGCTCCTCTTCAGTCCGATACACTGTACATGTGGGGAACAGAAGCGAGTGATATTTGCACTGTGTATGGCAATTGGAGCACAATAGTGACTTGTCTTACCAGAAAACAACTCTTGCTCGTTGGACAAAAAACTGCAAGTGACTCAACTCCATTTAGGACTGGGAAACAAACGCTAGCTCGACTTCCAAGAAACACACCCTGCTTTTGAGAAAAGAGCACTCTTCTACTCTACTGTGTTTCCTATGTGTTCCGAACAGTGAGCTTGCTCAGAACAAAAAAACTGTGCTTCCTACACACGGCCATATCTAGTTCAAGTCTGCTTAGGAACCTGACAAGAACAGTAGATCCTCTTAGTCCAATACACTGTACTTGCTGGGAACAGACGCCAGTGCTATTTGTCCTGTGTATGTCAATGACAGCGCAATAGTGACTCTTCTTACCAGAAAACAACTCTTGCTCGTAGGACCAGAAACTGCATGGGATTCAACTCCATTTAGGACTGGGAAACAAACTCTAGCTCGCTTTACAAGAAACACACTCTGCTTTTGAGAAAAGAGCACTCTTCTACTCTACTGTGATTCCTATAGGGCCAGAACAGTGAGCTTGCTCAGAAAAAAAGAACTGTGCTTCCTACACACACGGTCCATATCTAGTTCAACTCTGCTTAGGAAACTGAGAAGAACAGTAGCTCCTCTTCAGTCCAATACACTGTACTTGCTGGGAACAGACGGGAGGGCATTTTGCACTGTGTATGGCAATGGGAGCACAATAGTGAATTTCCTTACCAGAAAACAACTCTTGCTCGTAGGACCAGAAACTGCATGTGATTCAACTCCATTTAGGACTGGGAAACAAATGCTAGCTCGCCTTACAAAAACAAACTCTGCTTTAGAGAAAAGAGCACTCTTCTACTCTACTGTGTTTCCTATGGGGTCCAAACAGTGAGCTTGCTCAGAACAAAATAACTGTGCTTCCTACACACACGGACCATATATAGTTCAACTCTGCTTAGGAAACTGACAAGAACAGTAGCTCCTATTCAGTCCAATACACTGTACGTGCTGGGAAAACGCGAGTGCTATTTGCCTTGTGTAGGGCAATGGGAGCGCAATAGTGCCTTTCCTTAACAGAAAACAACTCTTGCTCGTAGGACCAGAAACTGCATGTGATTCAACTCCATTTAGGAGTAGGAAACAAACGCTAGCTCGCCTTACAAAAACACACTCTGCTTTTGAGAAAAGAGCACTCTTCTACTCTACTGTGTTTCCTATGGTGTCCGAACATTGAGCTTGCTCAGAACAAAAGAACTGTGCTTCCTACACACATGGCCATATCTAGTTCAATTCTGCTTAGGAACCTGACAAGAACAGTAGATCCTGTTCAGTCCCATACACTGTACTTGCTGGGAACAGACGCCAGTGCTATTTGTCCTGTGTATGGCAATGGCAGCACAATAGTGACTCTTCTTACCATAAAACAACTCTTGCTCGTAGGACCAGAAACTGCATGTGATTCAACTCCATTTAGGACTGGAAAACAAAAGCTAGCTCACCTTACAGAAACACACTCTGCTTTAGAGAAAAGAGCACTCTTCTACTCTACTGTGTTTCCTATGGGGCCAGAACAGTGAGAATGCTCAGAACAAAGAACTGTGCTTCCTACACACGAGCCATATCTAGTTCAACTCTGCTTAGGAAACTGACAAGAACAGTAGCTCCTCTTCAGTCCGATACACTGTACTTGCTGGGAACAGATGCGAGTGATATTTGCACTGTGTATGGCAATGGGAGCGCAATAGTGACTTTCCTTTCCAGAAAACAACTCTTGCTCGTAGGATCAGAAACTGCATGTGATTCATCTCCATTTAGGACTGGGAAACAAATGCTAGCTCGCCTTACATGAAACACACTCTGCTTTTGAGAAAAGAGCACTCTTCTACTCCACTGTGTTTCCTATGTGGTCCAAACAGTGAGCTTGCTCAGAACAAAAAAACTGTGCTTCCTACACACACGGCCACATCTAGTTCAAGTCTGCTTAGGAACCTGACAAGAACAGTAGATCCTCTTCAGTCCAATACACTGTACTTGCTGGGAACAGACGCCAGTGCTATTTGTCCTGTGTATGTCAATGACAGCGCAATAGTGACTCTTCTTACCAGAAAACAACTCTTGCTCGTAGGACCAGAAACTGCATGTGATTCAACTCCATTTAGGACTGGGAAACAAACTCTAGCTCGCTTTACAAGAAACACACTCTGCTTTTGAGAAAAGAGCACTCTTCTACTCTACTGTGTTTCCTATAGGGCCAGAACAGTGAGCTTGCTCAGAAAAAAAGAACTGTGCTTCCTACACACACGGACCATATCTAGTTCAACTCTGCTTAGGAAACTGAGAAGAACAGTAGCTCCTCTTCAGTCCAATACACTGTACTTGCTGAGTACAGACGGGAGGGCTATTTGCACTGTGTATGGCAATGGGAGCACAATAGTGACTTTCCTTACCAGAAAACAACTCTTGCTCGTAGGACCAGAAACTGCATGTGATTCCACTCCATTTAGGACTGGGAAACAAATGCTAGCTCGCCTTACAAAAACAAACTCTGCTTTAGAGAAAAGAGCACTCTTCTACTCTACTGTGTTTCCTATGGGGTCCAAACAGTGAGCTTGCTCAGAACAAAATAACTGTGCTTCCTACACACACGGACCATATCGAGTTCAACTCTGCTTAGGAAACTGACAAGAACAGTAGCTCCTATTCAGTCCAATACACTGTACTTGCTTGGAAAAGACGCGAGTGCTATTTGCCTTGTGTAGGGCAATGGGAGCGCAATAGTGACTTTCCTTACCAGAAAACAACTATTGCTCGTAGGACCAGAAACTGCATGTGATTCAACTCCATTTAGGAGTAGGAAACAAACGCTAGCTCGCCTTACAAAAACACACTCTGCTTTTGAGAAAAGAGCACTCTTCTACTCTACTGTGTTTCCTATGGTGTCCGAACATTGAGCTTGCTCAGAACAAAAGAACTGTGCATCCTACACACATGGCCATATCTAGTTCAATTCTGCTTAGGAACCTGACAAGAACAGTAGATCCTCTTCAGTCCAATACACTGTACGTGCTGGGAACAGACGCCAGTGCTATTTGTCCTGTGTATGGCAGTGGCAGAGCAATAGTGACTCTTGTTACCATAAAACAACTCTTGCTCGTAAGTCTAGAAACAGCATGTGAATCAACTCCATTTAGGACTGGGAAACAAATGCTAGCTCGCCTTACAAGAAACACACTCTGCTTTAGAGAAAAGAGCACTCTTCTACTCTACAGTGTTTCCTATAGGGCCAGAACAGTGAGCTTGTTCAGAACAAAAGAACTGTGCTTCCAACACAGGGCCATAACTAGTTCAACTCTGCTTAGGAAACTGACGAGAACAGTAGCTCCTCTTGCGTCCAATACACTGTACTTGCTGGGAACAGACAGGAGGGCTATTTGCACTGTGCATGGCAATGGGAGCAAAATAGTGACTTTCCTTACCAGAACACAGCTCTTGCTCGTAGAACCAGAAACAGCATGTGATTCAACTCCATTTAGGACTGGGAAACAAATGCTAGCTCGCTTTACAAGAAACAGACTCGGCTTTTGAGAAAAGAACACTCTTCTACTCTACTGTGTTTCCTATAAGGCCAGAATAGTGAGCTTGCTCAGAACAAAAGAACTGTGCTTTGTACACACACGGCCATATCTAGATCAATTCTGCTTAGGAAACTGACAAGAACAGTAGATCCTCTTCAGTCCAATACACTGTACATGCTGAGGACCGACACCAGTGCTATTTGCCCTGTGTATGACAATGGGAGCGCAATAGTGACTCTTCTTACCAGAAAACAACTCTTGCTCGTGGGACCAAAAACTGCATGTGATTCAACTCCATTTAGGA
>NW_026737146.1:0-49000 GCF_949786415.1 Peromyscus eremicus | reverse complement strand
TAGCTCCTCTTCAGTTCAATACACTGTACTTGCTGGGAACAGACGCGAGGGCTATTTGCACTGTGTATGACAATGGGAGCGCAATAGTGACTCTTCTTACCAGAAAACAACTCTTGCTCATTGGACCAGAAAATGCATGGGATTCAACTCCATTTCTGACTGGGAAACAAACACTAGCACGCATTACAAGAAACACACTCTCCTTTTGAGAAAAGAGGACTCTTCTACTCTAATGTGTTTCCTATGGGGTCCGAATAGTGAGCTTGCTCAGAACAAAAGAACTGTGCTTCCTACACACAGGGGCCATATCTAGTTCAACTCTGCTTAGGAAACTGACAAGAACAGAAGATCCCCTTCAGTCCAATACACTGTAATTGCTGGGAACAGACGCGAGTGCTATTTGCACTGTGTATGGAAATGAGAGCGCAATAGTGTCTTTCCTTACCAGAAAACAACTCTTGCTCGTAGAACCAAAAACTGCATGTGATTCAACTCCACTTAGGACTGGGAAACAAACACTAGCTCGCCTTACAAGAAACACACTCTGCTTTTGAGAAAAGAGCACTCTTCTACTCTACTGTGTTTCCTATAGGACCAGAACAGTGAGCTTGCGCAGAACAAAAGAACTGTGTTTCATACAAATACGGCCATATCTACTTCAATTCTGCTTAGGAAACTGAAAAGAACAGTAGATCCTCTTCAGTCCAATACACTGTACATGCTGGGAACAGACGCCAGTGCTATTTGCCCTGTGTATCACAATGGGAGCGCAATAGTGACTCTTCTTACCAGAAAACAACTCTTGCTCGTAGGACAATAAACTGCATGTGATTCAACTCCATATAGGACTGGGAAACAAATGCTAGCTCGCCTTACAAGAAACACACTCTGCTTTTGAGAAAAGAGCACTCTTCTACTCGACTGTTTTTCCTATGGGGTCCAAACATTGAGCTTGCTCAGAAAAAAAGAACTGTGCTTTCTACACACAGAGGCCGTAGTTAGTTCAACTCTGCTTAGGAAACTGACAAGAACAGTAGCTCCGCTTCAGTTCAATACACTGTACTTGCTGGGAAGAGATGCGAGTGCTATTTGCACTGTGTATGGAAATGGAGCGCAATAGTGACTTTCCTTACCAGAAAACAACTCTTGCTGGTAGGACCAGAAACTGCATGGGATTCAACTCCATTTAGGACTGGGAAACAAACACTAGCTCGCCTTTCAAGAAACACACTCTGCTTTTGAGAAAAGAGCACTCTTCTACTCTACTGTGTTTCCTATAGGGCCAAAACAGTGAGCTTGCTCAGAACAAAAGAACTGTGCTTCATACAAATAAGGCCATATCTAGTTCAATTCTGCTTAGGAAACTGAACAGAACAGTAGATCCTCTTCAGTCCAATACACTGTACATGCTGGGAACAGACGCCAGTGCTATTTGCCCTGTGTATGACAATGGGAGCGCAATAGTGACTCTTCTTACCAGAAAAAAACTCTTGCTCATAGGACCAAAAACAGGATGTGATTCAACTCCATTTCTGACTGGGGAACAAACACTAGCTCGCCTTACAAGAAACAAACTCTGCTTTTGAGAAAAGAACACTCTTTTACTCTTCTGTGTTTCCTATGTGGTCCGAACAGTGAGCTTGCTCAGAACAAAAGAACTGTGCTTCCTATACACAGGGGCCATATCTAGTTCAACTCTGCTTAGCAAACTGACAAGAACAGTAGCTCCGCTTCAGTCCAATACACTGTACTTCCTGGGAACAGATGCGAGTGCTATTTGCACTGTGTATGGCAATGGGAGCGCAATAGTGACTTTCCTTACGAGAAAACAGCTCTTGCTCGTAGGACCAAAAACTGCATGTGATTCAACTCCATTTAGGACTGGGAAACAAACGCTAGCTCGCCTTACAAGAAACACACTCTCCTTTTGAGAAAAGAGGACTCTTCTACTCTAATGTGTTTCCTCTGGGGTCCAAATAGTGAGCTTGCTCAGAACAAAAGAACTGTGCTTCCTACACACAGGGTCCATATCTAGTTCAACTCTGCTTAGGAAACTGACAAGAACAGTAGCTCCGCTTCAGTCCAATACACTGTACTTGCTGGGAACAGATGCGAGTGCTATTTGCACTGTGTATGGAAATGGAGCGCAATAGTTACTTTCCTTACCAGAAAACAACTCTTGCTGGTAGGACCAGAAACTGCATGGGATTCAACTCCATTTAGGACTGGGAAACAAACGCTAGCTCGCCTTACAAGAAAAACACTCTGCTTTTGATAAGAGGGCACTCTTCTACTCTACTGTGTTTCCTATAGGGCCAGAACAGTGAGTTTGCTCAGAACAAAAGAACTGTGCTTCCTACAAATACGGCCATATCTAGTTCAATTCTGCTTAGGAAACTGACAAGAACAGAAGATCCTATTCAGTCCAATACACTGTACATGCTGGGAACAGACGCCAGTGCTATTTGCCCTGTGCCTGACAATGGGAGCGCAATAGTGACTTTCCTTACCAGAAAAAAACTCTTGCTCGTAGGACCAAAAACAGGATGTGATTCAACTCCATTTAGTACTGGGAATCAAACGCTAGCTTGCCTTATAAGAAACACACTCTGCTTTTTAAAAAAGAGCACTCTTCTGCTCTACTGTGTTTCCTATGGGGTCCGAACAGTGAGCTTGCTCACAACAAAAGAACTGTGCTTCCTACACACACGGGCCATATCTAGTTCAATTCTGCTTAGGAGACTGACAAGAACGGTAGCTCCTCTTCAGTCCAATACACTGTACTAGCTGGGAACAGAAGCAAGTCCTATTTGTACTGTGTATGGAAATAGGAGCGCAATAGTTACTCTTCTTATCAGAAAACACCTCTTCCTCGTAGGACCAGAAACTGCATGTGATTCAACTCCCTTTCTGACTGGGGAACAAACACTAGCTCGCCTTACAAGAAACACACTCTGCTTTTGAGAAAAGAGCACTCTTCTACTCGACTGTGTATCCTATGTGGTCCGAACAATGAGCTTGCTCAGAACAAAAGAACTGTGCTTCCTACACACACGGGACATATCTAGTTCAACTCTGCTAACAAACTGACAAGAACAGTAGCTCCGCTTCAGTCCAATACACTGTACTTCCTGGGAACAGATGTGAGTGCTATTTGCACTGTGTATGGAAATGGGAGAGCAATAGTGACTCTTCTTACCAGAAAACAACTCTTGCTCGTAGGACAAGAAACTGCATGTGATTCAACTCCATTTAGGACTGGGAAACAAACGCTAGCTTGCCTTACAAGAAACACACTCTGCTTTTGAGAAAAGAGCACTCTTCTACTCTACTGTGTTTCCTATGGGGTCGGAACAGTGAGCTTGCTCAGAAAAAAAGAACTGTGCTTCCTACACACATGGGCCATATCTAGTTCAACTCTGCTTAGGAAACTGACAAGAACAGTAGCTCCTCTTCAGTCGAATGCACTGTACTTGCTGGAACAGACGCGAGTGCTATTTGCACTGTGTATGGCAAAGGGAGCGCAATAGTGACTTTCCTTACCAGAAAACAACTCTTGCTCGTAGGACCAAAATCTGCATGTGATTCAACTCCATTTAGGACTGGGAAAAAGAAACGCTAGCTCGCCTTACAAGAAACACACTCTGCTTTTGAGAAAAGAACAGTCTTCTATTTTTCTCTGGTTCACATGGGGTCCGAACCTTGAGCTTGCTCAGAACAAAAGAACTGTGCTTCCTAAACACACGGGCCGTATCTAGTTCAACTCTGCTTAGGAAACTGACAAGAACAGTAGCTCCTCTTCAGTTCAATACACTGTATTTGCTGGGAACAGTCGCCAGTGCTATGTGCCCTGTGTACGACAATGGGAGTGCAATAGTGACTCTTCTTACCAGAAAACAACTCTTGCTCGTTGGAACAGAAAATGCATGGGATTCAACTCCATTTCTGACTGGGAACCAAACACTAGCACGCATTACAAGAAACACACTCTCCTTTTGAGAAAAGAGGACTCTTCTACTCTAATGTGTTTCCTCTGGGGTCCGAATAGTGAGCTTGCTCAGAACAAAAGAACTGTGCTTCCTACACACAGGGGCCATATCTAGTTCAACTCTGCTTAGGAAACTGACAAGAACAGTAGATCCCCTTTAGTCCAATACACTGTACTTGCTGGGAAAAGACGCGAGTGCTATTTGCACTGTGTATGGAAATGAGAGCGCAATAGTGACTCTTCTTACCAGAAAACAACTCTTGCTCGTAGGACAAGAATCTGCATGTGATTCAACTCCATGTAGGACTGGGAAACAAACGCTAGCTCGCCTTACAAGAAACAAACTCTGCTTTTGAGAAAAGAGCACTCTTCTACTCGACTGTTTTTCCTATGGGGTCCGAAGAGTGAGCTTGCTCAGAAAAAAAGAACTGTGCTTTCTACACACAGGGGCCGGATCTAGTTCAACTCTGCTTAGGAAACTGACAAGAACAGTAGCTCCGCTTCAGTCCAATACACTGTACTTGCTGGGAACAGATGCGAGTGCTATTTGCACTGTGTATGGAAATGGAGCGCAATAGTTACTTTCCTTACCAGAAAACAACTCTTGCTGGTAGGACCAGAAACTGCATGGGATTCAACTCCATTTAGGACTGGGAAACAAACGCTAGCTCGCCTTACAAGAAACACACTCTGCTTTTGATAAAAGGACTCTCTTCTACTCTACTGTGTTTCCTATAGGGCCAGAACAGTGAGTTTGCTCAGAACAAAAGAACTGTGCTTCCTACAAATACGGCCATATCTAGTTCAATTCTGCTTAGGAAACTGACAAGAACACTAGATCCTATTCAGTCCAATACACTGTACATGCTGGGAACAGACGCCAGTGCTATTTGCCCTGTGTCTGACAATGGGAGCGCAATAGTGACTTTCCTTACCAGAAAAAAACTCTTGCTCGTAGGACCAAAAACAAAATGTGATTCAACTCCATTTAGTACTGGGAAACAAACGCTAGCTTGCCTTATAAGAAACACACTCTGCTTTTGAAAAAAGAGCACTCTTCTGCTCTACTGTGTTTCCTATGGGGTCCGAACAGTGAGCTTGCTCACAACAAAAGAACTGTGCTTCCTACACACACGGGCCATATCTAGTTCAACTCTGCTTAGGAGACTGACAAGAACGGTAGCTCCTCTTCAGTCTAATACACTGTACTAGCTGGGAACAGAAGCGAGTCCTATTTGTACTGTGTATGGAAATAGGAGTGCAATAGTTACTCTTCTTATCAGAAAACACCTCTTCCTCGTAGGACCAGAAACTGCATGGGATTCAACTCCATTTCTGACTGGGGAACAAACACTAGCTAGCCTTACAAGAAACACACTCTGCTTTTGAGAAAAGAGCACTCTTCTACTCGACTGTGTATCCTATGTGGTCCGAACAGTGAGCTTGCTCAGAACAAAAGAACTGTGCTTCCTACACACACGGGACATATCTAGTTCAACTCTGCTAACAAACTGACAAGAACAGTAGCTCTGCTTCAGTCCAATACACTGTACTTCCTGGGAACAGATGTGAGTGCTATTTGCACTGTTTATGGAAATGGGAGAGCAATAGTGACTCTTCTTACCAGAAAACAACTCTTGCTCGTAGGACAAGAAACTGCATGTGATTCAACTCCATTTAGGACGGGGAAACAAACGCTAGCTCGCCTTACAAGAAACACACTCTGCTTTTGAGAAAAGAGCACTCTTTTACTCTACTGTGTTTCCTATAGGGCCAGAACAGTGAGTTTGCTCAGAACAAAATTACTGTGCTTCCTACAAATACGGCCATATCTAGTTCAATTCTGCTTAGGAAACTGACAAAAACAGTAGAACCTCTTCAGTACAATACACTGTACATGCTGGGAACAGACGCCAGTGCTATTTGCCCTGTGTATGACAATGGGAGCGCAGCAGTGACTCTTTTTACCAGAAAACAACTCTTGCTCGGAGGACAAGATACTGCATGTGATTCAACTCCATTTAGGACTGGGAAACAAACGCTAGCTCGCCTTACATGAAACACACTCTGCTTTTGAGAAAAGAGCACTCTTCTACTCTACTGTGTTTCCTATGGGGTACGAACAGTGAGCTTGCTCAGAAAAAAAGAACTGTGCTTCCTACACACATGGGCCATATCTAGTTCAACTCTGCTTAGGAAACTGACAAGAACAGTAGCTCCCCTTCAGTCCAATGCACTGTACTTGCTGGAACAGACGCGAGTGCTATTTGCACTGTGTATGGCAAAGGGAGCGCAATAGTGACTTTCCTTACCAGAAAACAACTCTTGCTCATAGGACCAAAATCTGCATGTGATTCAACTCCATTTAGGACTGGGAAACAAACGCTAGCTCGCCTTACAAGAAACACACTCTGCTTTTGAGAAAAGAACAGTCTTCTATTTTACTGAGGTTCATATGGGGTCCGAACATTGAGCTTGCTCAGAACAAAAGAACTGTGCTTCCTAAACACACGGGCCGTATCTAGTTCAACTCTGCTTAGGAAACTGACAAGAACAGTAGCTCCTCTTCAGTTCAATACACTGTACTTGCTGGCAACAGACGCGAGGGCTATTTGCACTGTGTATGGCAATGGGAGCGCAATAGTGACTTTGCTTACGAGAAAACAGCTCTTGCTCGTAGAACCAAAAACTGCATGTGATTCAACTCCAATTAGGACTGGGAAACAAACGCTAGCTCGCCTTACAAGAAACAAACTCTGCTTTTGAGAAAAGAACAGTCTTCTATTTTACTCTGGTTCATATGGGGTCCGAACATTGAGCTTGCTCGGAACAAAAGAACTGTGCTTCCTAAACACACGGGCCGTATCTAGTTCAACTCTGCTTAGGAAACTGACAAGAACAGTAGCTCCTCTTCAGTTCAATATACTGTACTTGCTGGGAACAGACGCCAGTGCTATTTGCCCTGTGTATGACAATGGGAGCGCAATAGTGACTCTTCTTACCAGAAAACAACTCTTGCTCGTTGGACCAGAAAATGCATGGGATTCAACTCCATTTCTGACTGGGAAACAAACACTAGCACGCATTACAAGAAACACACTCTCCTTTAGAGAAAAGAGGACTCTTCTACTCTAATGTGTTTCCTATGGGGTCCGAATAGTGAGCTTGCTCAGAACAAAAGAACTGTGCTTCCTACACACAGGGGCCATATCTAGTTCAACTCTGCTTAGAAAACTGACAAGAACAGTAGATCCCCTTTAGTCCAATACACTGTACTTGCTGGGAACAGACGCGAGTGCTATTTGCACTGTGTATGGAAATGAGAGCGCAATAGTGACTTTCCTTACCAGAAAACAACTCTTGCTCGTAGGACCAAAAACTGCATGTGATTCAACTCCACTTAGGACTGGGAAACCAACACTAGCTCACCTTACAAGAAACACACTCTGCTTTTGAGAAAAGAGCACTCTTCTACTCTACTGTGTTTCCTATAGGACCAGAACAGTGAGCTTGCTCAGAACAAAAGAACTGTGCTTCATACAAATACGGCCATATCTACTTCAATTCTGCTTAGGAAACTGAACAGAAGAGTAGATCCTCTTCAGTCCAATACACTGTACCTGCTGGGAACAGAAGCGAGTCCTATTTGTACTGTGCATGGAAATAGGAGCGCAATAGTTACTCTTCTCATCAGAAAACACCTCTTCCTCGTAGGACCAGAAACTGCATGGGATTCAACTCCATTTCTGACTGGGGAACAAACACTAGCTCGCCTTATAAGAAACACACTCTGCTTTTGAGAAAAGAGCACTCTTCTACTCGACTGTGTATCCTATGTGGTCCGAACAGTGAGCTTGCTCAGAACAAAAGAACTGTGCTTCCTACACACACGGGACATATCTAGTTCAACTCTGCTAACAAACTGACAAGAACAATAGCTCCGCTTCAGTCCAATACACTGTACTTCCTGGGAACAGATGTGAGTGCTATTTGCACTGTGTATGGAAATGGGACAGCAATAGTGACTCTTCTTACCACAAAACAACTCTTGCTCGTAGGACAAGAAACTGCATGTGATTCAACTCCATTTAGGACTGGGAAACAAACGCTAGCTCGCCTTACAAGAAACACACTCTGCTTTTGAGAAAAGAGCACTCTTCTACTCTACTGTGTTCCCTATGGGGTCCGAAAAGTGAGCTTGCTCAGATCAAAAGAACTGTGCTTCCTATACACATGGGCCATATCAATTTCAACTCTGCTTAGGAAACTGACAAGAACAGTAGCTCCTCTTCAGTCCAATACACTGTACTTGCTGTGAACAGACGCGAGTGCTATTTGCACTGTGTATGGCAAAGGGAGCACAATAGTGACTTTTCTTACCAGAAAACAACTCTTGCTCGTAGGACCAAAAACTGCATGTGATTCAACTCCATTTAGTACTGGGAAACAAACGCTAGCTCGCCTTACAAGAAACACACTCTGCTTTTGAAAAAAGAGCAGTCTTCTATTCTACTGTGGTTCATATGGGGTCCGAACATTGAGCTTGTTCAGAACAGAAGAACTGTGCTTCCTACACACATGGGCCATATCTAGTTCAACTCTGCTTAGGAAACAGACAAGAACAGTAGCTCCGCTTCAGTCCAATACACTGTACTAGCTGGGAACAGACGCGAGTCCTATTTGTACTGTGTATGGCAATAGGAGCGCAATAGTGACTCTTCTTACCAGAAAACAATTCTTGCTTGTAGGACAAGAAACTGCAGGTGATTCAACTCCATTTAGGACTGGGAAACAAACGCTAGCTCGCCTTACAAGAAACACACTCTGCTTTTGAGAAAAGAGCACTCTTCTACTCTACTGTGTTTCCTATGGGGTCTGAACAGTGAGCTTGCTCAGAACAAAAGAACTGTGCTTACTACACACCTGGGCCGTATCTAGTTCAACTCTGCTTAGGAAACTGACAAGAACAGTAGCTCCTCTTCAGTTCAATACACTGTACTTGCTGGGAACAGACGCCAGTGCTATTTGCCCTGTGTATGACAATGGGAGCGCAATAGTGACTCTTCTTACCAGAAAACAACTCTTGCTCGTTGGACCAGAAAATGCATGGGATTCAACTCCATTTCTGACTGGGAAACAAACACTAGCACGCATTACAAGAAACACACTCTCCTTTTGAGAAAAGAGCACTCTTCTACTCTACTGTGTTTCCTACAGGACCAGAACAGTGAGCTTGCTCAGAACAAAAGAACTGTGCTTCATACAAATACGGCCATATCTAGTTCAACTCTGCTTAGGAAACTGACAAGAACAGTAGATCCCCTTTAGTCCAATACACTGTACTTGCTGGGAAAAGACGCGAGTGCTATTTGCACTGTGTATGGAAATGAGAGCGCAATAGTGACTTTCCTTACCAGAAAACAACTCTTGCTCGTAGGACCAAAAACTGCATGTGATTCAACTCCTCTTAGGACTGGGAAACAAACGCTAGCTCGCCTTACAAGAAACACACTCTGCTTTTGAGAAAAGAGCACTCTTCTACTCTACTGTGTTTCCTATAGGGCCAGAACAGTGAGTTTGCTCAGCACAAAATTACTGTGCTTCCGACAAATACGGCCATATCTATTTCAATTCTGCTTAGGAAACTGACAAGAACAGTAGAACCTCTTCAGTCCAATACACTGTACATGCTGGGAACAGACGCCAGTGCTATTTGCCCTGTGTATGACAATGGGAGCGCAACAGTGACTCTTTTTACCAGAAAACAACTCTTGCTCGGAGGACAAGAAACTGCATGTGATTCAACTCCATTTAGGACTGGGAAACAAACGCTAGCTCGCCTTACAAGAAACACACTCTGCTTTTGAGAAAAGAGCACTCTTCTACTCTACTGTGTTTCCTATGGGGTCCGAACAGTGAGCTTGCTCAGAAAAAAAGAACTGTGCTTCCTACACACATGGGCCATATCTAGTTCAACTCTGCTTAGGAAACTGACAAGAACAGTAGCTCCTCTTCAGTCCAATACACTGTACTTGCTGGGAACAGACGCGAGTGCTATTTGCACTGTGTATGGCAAAGGGAGCGCAATAGTGACTTTCCTTACCAGAAAAAAACTCTTGCTCGTAGGACCAAAAACAGGATGTGATTCAACTCCATTTAGGACTGGGAAACAAATGCTAGCTCGCCTTACAAGAAACACACTCTGCTTTTGAGAAAAGAGCACTCTTCTACTCTACTGTGTTTCCTATGGAGTCCGAACAGTGAGCTTGCTCAGAACAAAATAACTGTGCTTCCTACACACATCGGCCATATCTAGTTCAACTCTGTTTAGGAAACTGACAAGAACAGTAGCTCCTCTTCAGTCCAATACACTGTACTTGCTGGGAACAGACGCGAGTGCTATTTGCACTGTGTATGGCAAAGGGATTGCAATAGTGACTTTCCTTACGAGAAAACAACTCTTGCTCGCAGGACCAAAAACTGCATGTGATTCAACTCCATTTAGGACTGGGAAACAAACACTAGCTCACCTTACAAGAAACACACTCTGCTTTTGAGAAAAGAGCACTCTTCTACTCTACTGTGTTTCCTATAGGGCCAAAACAGTGAGCTTGCTCAGAACAAAAGAACTGTGCTTCATATAAATAACGCCATATCTAGTTCAATTCTGCTTAGGAAACTGAACAGAACAGTAGATCCTCTTCAGTCCAATACACTGTACATGCTGGGAACAGACGCCAGTGCTATTTGCCCTGTGTATGACAATGGGAGCGCAATAGTGACTCTTCTTACCAGAAAAAAACTGTTGCTCGTAGGACCAAAAACAGGATGTGATTCAACTCCATTTCTGACTGGGGAACAAACACTAGCTCGCCTTACAAGAAACACACTCTGCTTTTGAGAAAAGAGCACTCTTTTACTCTTCTGTGTTTCCTATGTGGTCCGAACAGTGAGCTTGCTCAGAACAAAAGAACTGTGCTTCCTATACACAGGGGCCATATCTAGTTCAACTCTGCTTAGCAACTGACAAGAACAGTAGCTCTGCTTCAGTCCAATACACTGTACTTCCTGGGAACAGATGCGAGTGCTATTTGCACTGTGTATGGAAATGGGAGCGCAATAGTGACTTTCCTTACCAGAAAACAACTCTTGCTCGTAGGACCAAAATCTGCATGTGATTCAACTCCATTTAGGTCTGGGAAACAAACGCTAGCTCGCCTTACAAGGAACACACTCTGCTTTTGAGAAAAGAACAGTCTTCTATTTTACTGTGGTTCAATTGGGGTCCGAACATTGAGCTTGCTCAGAACAAAAGAACTGTGCTTCCTAAACACACGTTCCGTATCTAGTTCAACTCTGCTTAGGAAACAGACAAGAACAGTAGCTCCTCTTCAGTTCAATACACTGTACTTGCTGGCAACAGACGCGAGTGCTATTTGCACTGTGTATGGCAAAGGGAGCACAATAGTGACTTTTCTTACCAGAAAACAACTCTTGCTCGTAGGAACAAAAACTGCATGTGATTCAACTCCATTTAGGACTGGGAAACAAATGCTAGCTCGCCTTACAAGAAACACACTCTGCTTTTGAAAAAAGAGCAGTCTTCTATTCTACTGTGGTTCATATGGGGTCCGAATATTGAGCTTGTTCAGAACAGAAGAACTGTGCTTCCTACACACATGGGCCATATCTAGTTCAACTCTGCTTAGGAAACAGACAAGAACAGTAGCTCCGCTTCAGTACAATACACTGTACTAGCTGGGAACAGACGCGAGTCCTATTTGTACTGTGTATGGCAATAGGAGCGCAATAGTGACTCTTCTTACCAGAAAACAATTCTTGCTTGTAGGACAAGAAACTGCAGGTGATTCAACTCCATTTAGGACTGGAAAACAAACGCTAGCTCGCCTTACAAGAAACACACTCTGCTTTTGAGAAAAGAGCACTCTTCTACTCTACTGTGTTTCCTATGGGGTCTGAACAGTGAGCTTGCTCAAAACAAAAGAACTGTGCTTACTACACACCTGGGCCGTATCTAGTTCAACTCTGCTTAGGAAACTGACAAGAACAGTAGCTCCTCTTCAGTTCAATACACTGTACTTGCTGGGAACAGACGCCAGTGCTATTTGCCCTGTGTATGACAATGGGAGCGCAATAGTGACTCTTCTTACCAGAAAACAACTCTTGCTCGTTGGACCAGAAAATGCATGGGATTCAACTCCATTTCTGACTGGGAAACAAACACTAGCACGCATTACAAGAAACACACTCTCCTTTTGAGAAAAGAGGACTCTTCTACTCTAATGTGTTTCCTCTGGGGTCCGAATAGTGAGCTTGCTCAGAACAAAAGAACTGTGCTTCCTAAACACACGGGCCGTATCTAGTTCAACTCTGCTTAGGAAACTGACAAGAACAGTAGCTCCTCTTCAGTCCAATACACTGTACTTGCTGGGAACAGATGTGAGTGCTATTTGCACTATGTATGGCAAAGGGAGTGCAATAGTGACTTTCCTTACCAGAGAAAAACTCTTGCTCATAGGACCAAAAACAGGATGTGATTCAACTCCATTTAGGACTGGGAAATAAACGCTAGCTTGCCTTACTAGAAACACACTCTGCTTTTGAGAAAAGAGCACTCTTCTACTCAACTGTGTTTCCTATAGGGCCAAAACAGTGAGCTTGCTCAGAACAAAAGAACTGTGCTTCATACAAATAAGGCCATATCTAGTTCAATTCTGCTTAGGAAACTGAACAGAACAGTAGATCCTCTTCAGTCCAATACACTGTACATGCTGGGAACAGACGCCAGTGCTATTTGCCCTGTGTATGACAATGGGAGCGCAATAGTGACTCTTCTTACCAGAAAAAAACTCTTGCTCGTAGGACCAAAAACAGGATGTGATTCAACTCCATTTCTGACTGGGGAACAAACACTAGCTCGCCTTACAAGAAACACACTCTGCTTTTGAGAAAAGAGCACTCTTTTACTCTTCTGTGTTTCCTATGTGTTCTGAACAGTGAGCTTGCTCAGAACAAAAGAACTGTGCTTCCTATACACAGGGGCCATATCTAGTTCAACTCTGCTTAGCAAACTGACAAGAACAGTAGCTCCGCTTCAGTCCAATACACTGTACTTCCTGGGAACAGATGCGAGTGCTATTTGCACTGTGTATGGAAATGGGAGCGCAATAGTGACTTTCCTTACCAGAAAACAACTCTTGCTCGTAGTACCAATAACTGCATGTGATTCAACTCCATTTCTGACCGGGAAACAAACACTAGCTCACCATACAAGAAACACACTCTGCTTTTGAGAAAAGAGCACTCTTCTACTCGACTGTGTATCCTATGTGGTCCGAACAGTGAGCTTGCTCAGAACAAAAGAACTGTGCTTCCTACACACACGGGACATATCTAGTTCAACTCTGCTAACAAACTGACAAGAACAGTAGCTCCACTTCAGTCCAATACACTGTACTTCCTGGGAACAGATGTGAGTGCTATTTGCACTGTGTATGGAAATGGGAGAACAATAGTGACTCTTCTTACCAGAAAACAACTCTTGCTCGTAGGACAATAAACTGCATGTGTTTCAACTCCATTTAGGACTGGGAAACAAACGCTAGCTCGCCTTACAAGAAACACACTCTGCTTTTGAGAAAAGAGCACTCTTCTACTCGACTGTTTTTCCTATGATGTCCGAAGATTGTGCTTGCTCAGAAAAAAAGAACTGTGCTTTCTACACACAGGGGCCGTATCTAGTTCAACTCTGCTTAGGAAACTGACAAGAACAGTAGCTCCGCTTCAGTCCAATACACTGTACTTGCTGGGAACAGATGCGAGTGCTATTTGCACTGTGTATGGAAATGGAGCGCAATAGTTACTTTCCTACCAGAAAACAACTCTTGCTGGTAGGACCAGAAACTGCATGTGATTCAACTCCATTTAGGACTGGGAAACAAACGCTAGCTCACCTTACAAGAAACACAGTCTGCTTTTGAGAAAAGAGCACTCTTCTACTCTACTGTGTTTCCTATAGGGCCAGAACAGTGAGTTTGCTCAGAACAAAAGAACTGTGCTTCCTACAAATACGGCCATATCTAGTTCAATTCTGCTTAGGAAACTGACAAGAACAGTAGATCCTATTCAGTCCAATACACTGTACATGCTGGGAACAGATGCCAGTGCTATTTGCCCTGTGTCTGACAATGGGAGCGCAATAGTGACTTTCCTTACCAGAAAAAAACTCTTGCTCGTAGGACCATAAACAGGATGTGATTCAACTCCATTTAGTACTGGGAAACAAACGCTAGCTTGCCTTACAAGAAACACACTCTGCTTTTGAGAAAAGAGCACTCTTCTGCTCTACTGTGTTTCCTATGGGGTCCGAACAGTGAGCTTGCTCACAACAAAAGAACTGTGCTTCCTACACACAGGGGCCATATTTAGTTCAACTCTGCTTAGGAGACTGACAAGAACGGTAGCTCCTCTTCAGTCCAATACACTGTACTTGCTGGGAACAGACGCGAGTGCTATTTGCACTGTGTATGGCAAAGGGAGGGCAATAGTGACTTTCCTTACGAGAAAACAACTCTTGCTCGCAGGACCAAAAACTGCATGTGATTCAACTCCATTTAGGACTGGGAAACAAACACTAGCTCGCCTTACAAGAAACACACTCTGCTTTTGAGAAAAGAGCACTCTTCTACTCTACTGTGTTTCCTATAGGGCCAGAACAGTGAGCTTGCTCAGAACAAAAGAACTGTGCTTCATACAAATAAGGCCATATCTAGTTCAATTCTGCTTAGGAAACTGAACAGAACAGTAGATCCTCTTCAGTCCAATACACTGTACTAGCTGGGAACAGAAGCGAGTCCTATTTGTACTGTGTATGGAAATAGGAGCGCAATAGTTACTCTTCTTATCAGAAAACACCTCTTCCTCGTAGGACCAGAAACTGCATGGGATTCAACTCCATTTCTGACTGGGGAACAAAGACTAGCTCGCCTTACAAGAAACACACTCTGCTTTTGAGAAAAGAGCACTCTTCTACTCGACTATGTATCCTATGTGGTCCGAACAGTGAGCTTGCTCAGAACAAAAGAACTGTGCTTCCTACACACACGGGACATATCTAGTTCAACTCTGCTAACAAACTGACAAGAACAGTAGCTCCGCTTCAGTCCAATACACTGTACTTCCTGGGAACAGATGTGAGTGCTATTTGCACTGTGTATGGAAATGGGAGAGCAATAGTGACTCTTCTTACCAGAAAACAACTCTTGCTCGTAGGACAAGAAACTGCATGTGATTCAACCTCATTTAGGACTGGGAAACAAACGCTAGCTCGCCTTACAATTAACACACTCTGCTTTTGAGAAAAGAGCACACTTCTACTCTACTGTGTTCCCTATGGGGTCCGAA
This sequence comes from Peromyscus eremicus, assembly GCF_949786415.1. NCBI lineage: Eukaryota > Metazoa > Chordata > Mammalia > Rodentia > Cricetidae > Peromyscus > Peromyscus eremicus. Next base: position 33,588 of record NW_026737146.1, on the reverse strand, counting down.
AAGTGAGCTTGCTCAGATCAAAAGAACTGTGCTTCCTATACACATGGGCCATATCAAGTTCAACTCTGCTTAGGAAACTGACAAGAACAGTAGCTCCTCTTCAGTCCAATATACTGTACTTGCTGTGAACAGACGCGAGTGCTATTTGCACTGTGTATGGCAAAGGGAGCACAATAGTGACTTTCCTTACCAGAAAACAACTCTTGCTCGTAGGACCAAAAACTGCATGTGTTTCAACTCCATTTAGGACTGGGAAACAAACGCTAACTCGCCTTACAAGAAACACACTCTGCTTTTGAGAAAAGAGCAGTCTTCTATTCTACTGTGGTTCATATGGGGTCCGAACATTGAGCTTGCTCAGAACAATAGAACTGTGCTTCCTACACACATGGGCCATATCTAGTTCAACTCTGCTTAGGAAACAGACAAGAACAGTAGCTCCGCTTCAGTCCAATACACTGTACTAGCTGGGAACAGACGCGAGTCCTATTTGTACTGTGTATGGCAATAGGAGCGCAATAGTGACTCTTCTTATCAGAAAACACCTCTTGCTCGTAGGACCAGAAACTGCATGGGATTCAACTCCATTTCTGACTGGGGAACAAACACTAGCTCGCCTTACAAGAAACACACTCTGCTTTTGAGAAAAGAGCACTCTTCTATTCTTCTGTGTTTCTATGTGGTTCGAACAGTGAGCTTGCTCAGAACAAAAGAACTGTGCTCCCTACACACAGGGGCCATATCCACTTCAACTCTGCTTAGGAAACTGACAAGAACAGTAGCTCCGCTTCAGTCCAATACACTGTACTTCCTGGGAACAGATGCGAGTGCTATTTGCACTGTGTATGGAAATGGGAGCGCAATAGTGACTTTCCTTACCAGAAAACAACTCTTGCTCGTAGGACCAAAAACTGCATGTGATTCAACTCCATTTAGGGCTGGGAAACAAACGCTAGCTCGCCTTACAAGAAACACACTCTGCTTTTGAGAAAAGAGCACTCTTCTACTCTACTGTGTTTCCTATAGGGCCAGAGCAGTGAGTTTGCTCAGAACAAAAGAACTGTGCTTCCTATAAATACGGCCATATCTAGTTCAATTCTGCTTAGGAAACTGAACAGAACAGTAGATCCTCTTCAGTCCAATACACTGTACATGCTGGAAACAGACGCCAGTGCTATTTGCCCTGATATGACAAAGGGAGCGCAATAGTGACTCTTCTTAGCAGAAAACAACTCTTGCTCGTAGGACCAAAAACAGGATGTGATTCAACTCCCTTTCTGACTGGGGAACAAACACTAGCTTGCCTTACAAGAAACACACTCTGCTTTTGAGAAAAGAGCACTCTTTTACTCTTCTGTGTTTCCTATGTGGTCCGAACAGTGAGCTTGCTCAGAACAAAAGAACTGTGCTTCCTATACACAGGGGCCATATCTAGTTCAACTCTGCTTAGCAAACTGACAAGAACAGTAGCTCCTCTTCAGTCCAATAAACTGTACTTCCTGGGAACAGATGCGAGTGCTATTTGCACTGTGTATGGAAATGGGAGCACAATAGTGACTTTCCTTACCAGAAAACAACTCTTGCTCGTAGTACCAAAAACTGCATGTGATTCAACTCCATTTAGGACTGGGAAACAAACGCTAGCTCTCCTTACAAGTAACATACTCTGCTTTGGAGAATAGAGCACTCTTCTACTCTACTGTGTTTCCTATAGGCCAGAACAGTGAGTTTGCTCAGAACAAAATTACTGTGCTACCTACAAATACGGCCATATCTAGTTCAATTCTGCTTAGGGAAACTGACAAGAACAGTAGATCCTCTTCAGTCCAATACACTGTACATGCTGGGAACAGACGCCAGTGCTATTTGCCCTGTGTATGACAATGGGAGCACAACAGTGATTTTTTTTACCAGAAAACAACTCTTGCTCCTAGGACAAGAAACTGCATGTGATTCAACTCCATTTAGGACTGGGAAACAAACGCTAGCTCGCCTTACAAGAAACACACTCTTCTTTTGAGAAAAGAGCACTCTTCTACTCTACTGTGTTTCCTATAGGGTCTGAACAGTGAGCTTGCTCAGAACAAAAGAACTGTGCTTCCTACACACATGGGCCATATCTAGTTCAACTCTGCTTAGGAAACTGACAAGAACAGTAGCTCCTCTTCAGTCCAATGCACTGTACTTGCTGGAACAGACGCGAGTGCTATTTGCACTGTGTATGGCAAAGGGAGCGCAATAGTGACTTTCCTTACCAGAAAACAACTCTTGCTCATAGGACCAAAATCTGCATGTGATTCAACTCCATTTAGGGACTGGGAAACAAACGCTAGCTCGCCTTACAAGAAACACACTCTGCTTTTGAGAAAAGAACAGTCTTCTATTTTAGTGTGGTTCATATGGGGTCCGAACATTGAGCTTGCTCAGAACAAAAGAACTGTGCTTCCTAAACACACGGGCCGTATCTAGTTCAACTCTGCTTAGGAAACTGACAAGAACAGTAGCTCCTATTCAGTTCAATACACTGTACTTGCTGGCAAACAGACGCGAGGGCTATTTGCACTGTGTATGGCAATGGGAGCGCAATAGTGACTTTGCTTACGAGAAAACAGCTCTTGCTCGTAGGACCAAAAACTGCATGTGATTCAACTCCATTTAGGACTGGGAAACAAACGCTAGCTCGCCTTACAAGAAACAAACTCTGCTTTTGAGAAAAGAACAGTCTTCTATATTACTCTGGTTCATATGGGGTCCGAACATTGAGCTTGCTCAGAACAAATGAACTGTGCTTCCTAAACACACGGGCCGTATCTAGTTCAACTCTGCTTAGGAAACTGACAAGAACAGTAGCTCCTCCTCATTCAATACACTGTACTTGCTGGGAACAGAGGCCAGTGCTATTTGCCCTGTGTATGACAATGGGAGCGCAATAGTGACTCTTCTTACCAGAAAACAACTCTTGCTCATTGGAACAGAAAATGCATGGGATTCAACTCCATTTCTGACTGGGAAACAAACACTAGCACGCATTACAAGAAACACACTCTCCTTTTGAGAAAAGAGGACTCTTCTACTCTAATGTGTTTCCTATGGGGTCCGAATAGTGAGCTTGCTCAGAACAAATGAACTGTGCTTCCTACACACAGGGGCCATATCTAGTTCAACTCTGCTTAGGAAACTGACAAGAACAGTAGATCCCCTTTAGTCCAATACACTGTACTTGCTGGGAACAGACGCGAGTGCTATTTGCACTGTGTATGGAAATGAGAGCGCAATAGTGACTTTCCTTACCAGAAAACAACTCTTGCTCGTAGGACCAAAAACTGCATGTGATTCAACTCCACTTAGGACTGGGAAACAAACACTAGCTCGCCTTACAAGAAACACACTCTGCTTTTGAGAAAAGAGCACTCTTCTACTCTACTGTGTTTCCTATAGGACCAGAACAGTGAGCTTGCTCAGAACAAAAGAACTGTGCTTCATACAAAAACGGCCATATCTACTTCAATTCTGCTTAGGAAACAGACAAGAACAGTAGATCGTCTTCAGTCCAATACACTGTACATGCTGGGAACAGACGCCAGTGCTATTTGCCCTGTGTATGACAATGGGAGCGCAATAGTGACTCTTCTTACCAGAAAAAAATTCTTGCTCGTAGGACAATAAACTGCATGTGTTTCAACTCCATTTAGGACTGGGAAACAAACGCTAGCTCGCCTTACAAGAAACACACTCTGCTTTTGAGAAAAGAGCACTCTTCTACTCGACTGTTTTTCCTATGATGTCCGAAGATTGAGCTTGCTCAGAAAAAAAGAACTGTGTTTTCTACACACAGGGGCCGTATCTAGTTCAACTCTGCTTAGGAAACTGACAAGAACAGTAGCTCCGCTTCAGTCCAATACACTGTACTTGCTGGGAACAGATGCGAGTGCTATTTGCACTGTGTATGGAAATGGAGCGCAACAGTTACTTTCCTACCAGAAAACAACTCTTGCTGGTAGGACCAGAAACTGCATGTGATTCAACTCCATTTAGGACTGGGAAACAAATGCTAGCTCGCCTTACAAGAAACACACTCTGCTTTTGAGAAAAGAGCACTCTTCTACTCTACTGTGTTTCCTATAGGGCCAGAACAGTGAGTTTGCTCAGAACAAAAGAACTGTGCTTCCTACAAATACGGCCATATCTAGTTCAATTCTGCTTAGGAAACTGACAAGAACAGTAGATCCTATTCAGTCCAATACACTGTACATGCTGGGAACAGACGCCAGTGCTATTTGCCCTGTGTCTGACAATGGGAGCGCAATAGTGACTTTCCTTACCAGAAAAAAACTCTTGCTCGTAGGACCATAAACAGGATGTGATTCAACTCCATTTAGTACTGGGAACAAACGCTAGCTTGCCTTACAAGAAACACACTCTGCTTTTGAAAAAAGAGCACTCTTCTGCTCTACTGTGTTTCCTATGGGGTCCGAACAGTGAGCTTGCTCACAACAAAAGAACTGTGCTTCCTACACACAGGGGCCATATTTAGTTCAACTCTGCTTAGGAGACTGACAAGAACGGTAGCTCCTCTTCAGTCCAATACACTGTACTTGCTGGGAACAGACGCGAGTGCTATTTGCACTGTGTATGGCAAAGGGAGGGCAATAGTGACTTTCCTTACGAGAAAACAACTCTTGCTCGCAGGACCAAAAACTGCATGTGATTGAACTCCATTTAGGCCTGGGAAACAAACGCTAGCTCGCCTTACAAGAAACACACTCTGATTTTGAGAAAGAGCACTCTTCTACTCTACTGTGTTTCCTATGGGGTCCGAACAGTAGCTTGCTCAGAACAAAAGAACTGTGCTTCCTACACACACGGGCCATATCTAGTTCAACTCTGCTTAGGAAACTGACAAGAACAATAGCTCCGCTTCAGTCCAATACACATTACTAGCTTTGAACAGACGCGAGTGCTATTTGCACTGTGTATGGAAAAGGGAGCACAATAGTGACTTTCCTTACCAGAAAAAAACTCTTGCTCATAGGACCAAAAACTGCATGTGATTCATCTCCATTTAGGACTGGGAAACAAACGATAACTCGACTTACAAGAAACACACTCTGCTTTTGAGAAAAGAGCAATCTTCTACTCTACTGTGTTTCCTAGAGGGCCAGAACAGTGAGTTTGCTCAGAACAAAAGAACTGTGCTTCCTACAAATACGGCCATATCTAGTTCAATTCTGCTTAGGAACCTGACAAGAACAGTAGATCCTCTTCAGTCCAATACACTGTACATGCTGGGAACAGAAACCAGTGCTATTTGCCCTGTGTATGACAAAGGGAGCGCAATAGTGACTCTTCTTACCAGAAAACAACTCTTGCTCGTAGGACAAGAAACTGCATGTGATTCAACTCCATTTAGGACTGGGAAACAAATGTTAGCTCGCCTTACAAGAAACACACTCTGCTTTTGAGAAAAGAGCACTCTTCTACTCTACTGTGTTTCCTATGGAGTCCGAACAGTGAGCTTGCTCAGAACAAAAGAACTGTGCTTCCTACACACATGGGCCATATCTAGTTCAACTCTGCTTAGGAAACTGACAAGAACAGTAGCTCCTCTTCAGTCCAATACACTGTACTTGCTGGGAACAGACGCGAGTGCTATTTGCACTGTGTATGGCAAAGGGAGGGCAATAGTGACTTTCCTTACGAGAAAACAACTCTTGCTCGCAGGACCAAAAACTGCATGTGATTCAACTCCATTTAGGACTGGGAAACAAACACTAGCTCGCCTTACAAGAAACACACTCTGCTTTTGAGAAAAGAGCACTCTTCTACTCTACTGTGTTTCCTATAGGGCCAAAACAGTGAGCTTGCTCAGAACAAAAGAACTGTGCTTCATACAAATAAGGCCATATCTAGTTCAATTCTGCTTAGGAAACTGAACAGAACAGTAGATCCTCTTCAGTCCAATACACTGTACTAGCTGGGAACAGAAGCGAGTCCTATTTGTACTGTGTATGGAAATAGGAGCGCAATAGTTACTCTTCTTATCAGAAAACACCTCTTCCTCGTAGGACCAGAGACTGCATGGGATTCAACTCCATTTCTGACTGGGGAACAAACACTAGCTCGCGTTATAAGAAACACACTCTGCTTTTGAGAAAAGAGCACTCTTCTACTCGACTGTGTATCCTATGTGGTCTGAACAGTGAGCTTGCTCAGAACAAAAGAACTGTGCTTCCTACACACACGGGACATATCTAGTTCAACTCTGCTAACGAACTGACAAAAACAGTAGCTCCGCTTCAGTCCAATACACTGTACTTCCTGGGAACAGATGTGAGAGCTATTTGCACTGTGTATGGAAATGGGACAGCAATAGTGACTCTTCTTACCAGGAAACAACTCTTGCTCGTAGGACAAGAAACTGCATGTGATTCAACTCCATTTAGGACTGGGAAACAAACGCTAGCTCGCCTTACAAGAAACACACTCTGCTTTTGAGAAAAGAGCACTCTTCTACTCTACTGTGTTTCCTATGGGGTCTGAACAGTGAGCTTGCTCAGAACAGAAGAACTGTGCTTACTACACACATGGGCCATATCTAGTTCAACTCTGCTTAGGAAACTGACAAGAACAGTAGCTCCTCTTCAGTTCAATACACTGTACTTGCTGGGAACAGACGCCAGTGCTATTTGCCCTGTGTATGACAATGGGAGCGCAATAGTGACTCTTCTTACCAGAAAACAACTCTTGCTTGTAGGACAATAAACTGCATGTGTTTCAACTCAATTTAGGACTGGGAAACAAACGCTAGCTCGCCTTACAAGAAACACACTCTGCTTTTGAGAAAAGAGCACTCTTCTCCTCGACTGTTTTTCCTATGGGGTCCGAAGAGTGAGCTTGCTCAGAAAAAAAGAACAGTGCTTTCTACACACAGGGGCCGTATATAGTTCAACTCTGCTTAGGAAACTGACAAGAACAGTAGCTCCGCTTCAGTCCAATACACTGTACTTGCTGGGAACAGATGCGAGTGCTATTTGCACTGTGTATGGAAATGGAGCGCAATAGTTACTTTCCTTACCAGAAAACAACTCTTGCTGGTAGGACCAGAAACTGCATGGGATTCAACTCCATTTAGGACTGGGAAACAAACGCTAGCTCGCCTTACAAGAAACACACTCTGCTTTTGAGAAAAGAGCACTCTTCTACTCTACTGTGTTTCCTATAGGGCCAGAACAGTGAGTTTGCTCAGAACAAAAGAACTGTGCTTCCTACAAATACGGCCATATCTAGTTCAATTCTGCTTAGGAACCTGACAAGAACAGTAGATCCTCTTCAGTCCAATACACTGTACTAGCTGGGAACAGAAGCGAGTCCTATTTGTACTGTGTATGAAAATAGGAGCGCAATAGTTACTCTTCTTATCAGAAAACACCTCTTCCTCGTAGGACCAGAAACTGCATGGGATTCAACTCCATTTCTGACTGGGGAACAAACACTAGCTCGCCTTATAAGAAACACACTCTGCTTTTGAGAAAAGAGCACTCTTCTACTCGACTGTGTATCCTATGTGGTCCGAACAATGAGCTTGCTCAGAACAAAAGAACTGTGCTTCCTACACACACGGGACATATCTAGTTCAACTCTGCTAACAAACTGACAAAAACAGTAGCTCCGCTTCAGTCCAATACACTGTACTTCCTGGGAACAGATGTGAGTGCTATTTGCACTGTGTATGGAAATGGGACAGCAATAGTGACTCTTCTTACCAGAAAACAACTCTTGCTCGTAGGACAAGAAACTGCATGTGATTCAACTCCATTTAGGACTGGGAAACAAACGCTAGCTCGCCTTACAAGAAACACACTCTGCTTTTGAGAAAAGAGCACTCTTCTACTCCACTGTGTATCCTATGTGGTCCGAAAAGTGAGCTTGCTCAGATCAAAAGAACTGTGCTTCCTATACACATGGGCCATATCTAGTTAAACTCTGCTTAGGAAACTGACAAGAACAGTAGCTCCTCTTCAGTCCAATACACTGTACTTGCTGTGAACAGACACGAGTGCTATTTGCACTGTGTATGGCAAAGGGAGCACAATAGTGACTTTTCTTACCAGAAAACAACTCTTGCTCGTAGGACCAAAAATTGCATGTGATTCAACTCCATTTAGGACTGGGAAACAAACGCTAGCTCGCCTTACAAGAAACACACTCTCCTTTTGAAAAAAGAGCAGTATTCTATTCTACTGTGGTTCATATGGGGTCCGAACATTGAGCTTGTTCAGAACAGAAGAACTGTGCTTCCTACACACATGGGCCATATCTAGTTCAACTCTGCTTAGGAAACAGACAAGAACAGTAGCTCCGCTTCAGTCCAATACACTGTACTAGCTGGGAACAGACGCGAGTCCTATTTGTACTGTGTATGGCAATAGGAGCGCAATAGTGACTCTTCTTACCAGAAAACAATTCTTGCTTGTAGGACAAGAAACTGCAGGTGATTCAACTCCATTTAGGACTGGGAAACAAACGCTAGCTCGCCTTACAAGAAACACACTCTGCTTTTGAGAAAAGAGCACTCTTCTACTCTACTGTGTTTCCTATGGGGTCTGAACAGTGAGCTTGCTCAGAACAAAAGAACTGTGCTTACTACACACCTGGGCCGTATCTAGTTCAACTCTGCTTAGGAAACTGACAAGAACAGTAGCTCCTCTTCAGTCCAATTCACTGTACTTGCTGGGAACAATCACGAGTGCTATTTGCACTGTGTATGGCAAAGGGAGCGCAGTAGTGACTTTCCTTACCAGAAAACAACTCTTGCTCATAGGACCAAAAACTGCATGTGATTCAACTCTATTTAGGACTGGGAAACAAACGCTAGCTTGCCTTACAAGAAACACACTCTGCTTTTGAGAAAAGAGCACTCTTCTACTCTACTGTGTTTCCTATAGGGCCAGAACAGTGAGTTTGTTAAGAACAAAAGAACTGTGCTTCTTACAAATACGGCCATATCTAGTTCAATTCTGCTTAGGAAACTGACAAGAACAGTAGATCCTCTTCAGTCCAATACACTGTACATGCTGGGAACAGATGCCAGTGCTATTTGCCCTGTGTATGACAATGGGATCACAATAGTAACTCTTCTTACCAGAAAACAACTCTTGCTCGTAGGACAAGAAACTGCATGTGATTCAACTCCATTTAGGACTGGGAAACAAACGCTAGCTCGCCTTACAAGAAACACACTCTGCTTTTGATAAAAGAGCACTCTTCTACTCTACTGTTTTTCCTATGGGGTCCAAACAGTGAGCTTGCTCAGAACAAAAGAACTGTGCTTACTACACACCTGGGCCATATCTAGTTCAACTCTGCTTAGGAAACTGACAAGAACAGTAGCTCCTCTTCAGTCCAATACACTGTACTTGCTGGGAACAGACGCGAGTTCTATTTGCATTGTGTATGGAAATGGGAGCGCAATAGTGACTTTTTTTTTACCAGAAAACAACTCTTGCTCATAGGACCAAAAACTGCATGTGATTCAACTCCATTTAGGCCTGGGAAACAAACGCTAGCTCGCCTTACAAGAAAGACACTCTGATTTTGAGAAAAGAGCACTCTTCTACTCTACTGTGTTTCCTATGGGGTCCGAACAGTAGCTTGCTCAGAAAAAAAGAACTGTGCTCTCTACACACAGGGGCCATATCCACTTCAACTCTACTTAGGAAACTGACAAGAACAGTAGCTCCGCTTCAGTCCAATACACTGTACTTCCTGAGAACAGATGCGAGTGCTATTTGCACTGTGTATGGAAATGGGAGCGCAATAGTGACTTTCCTTACCAGAAAACAACTCTTGCTCATAGGACCAAAAACTGCATGTGATTCAACTCCGTTTAGGACTGGGAAACAAACGCTAGCTCTCCTTACAAGAAACACACTCTGCTTTTGAGAAAAGAGCACTCTTCTACTCTACTGTGTTTCCTATAGGGCCAGAACAGTGAGTTTGCTCAGAACAAAAGAACTGTGCTTCCTACAAATACGGCCATATCAAGTTCAATTCTGCTTAGGAAACTGACAAGAACAGTAGATCCTCTTCAGTCCAAAACACTGTACATGCTGGGAACAGACGCCAGTGCTATTTGACCTGTGTATGACAATGGGAGCGCAATAGTGACTCTTCTTACCAGAAAACAACTCTTGCTTGTAGGACAAGAAACTGCATGTGATTCAACTCCATTTAGGACTGGGAAACAAACGCTAGCTCGCCTTACAAGAAACACACTCTGCTTTTGAGAAAAGAGCACTCTTCTACTCTACTGTGTTTCCTATGGGGTCCGAACAGTGAGCTTGCTCAGAACAAAAGAACTGTGCTTCCTACACACAGAGGCCATATCTAGTTCAACTCTGCTTAGGAAACTGACAAGAACAGTAGCTCCTCTTCAGTCCAATTCACTGTACTTGGTGGGAACAAACGCGAGTGCTATTTGCACTGTGTATGGCAAAGGGAGCGCAGTAGTGACTTTCCTTACCAGAAAACAACTCTTGCTCGTAGGACCAAAAACTGCATGTGATTCAACTCCATTTAGGACTGGGAAACAAACGCTAGCTCGCCTTACAAGAAACACACTCTGCTTTTGAGAAAAGAGCACTCTTCTACTCTACTGTTTTTCCTATGGGGTCCGAACAGTGAGCTTGCTCAGAAAAAAAGAACTGTGCTTACTACACACATGGGCCATATCTAGTTCAACTCTGCTTAGGAAACTGACAAGAACAGTAGCTCCTCTTCAGTCCAATACACTGTACTTGCTGGGAACAGACGCGAGTGCTACTTGCATTGTGTATGGAAATGGGAGCGCATTAGTGACTTTTTTTTTTTACCAGAAAACAACTCTTGCTCATAGGACCAAAAACTGCATGTGATTCAACTCCATTTCTGACTGGGAAACAAATGCTAGCTCGCCTTACAAGAAAGACACTCTGATTTTGAGAAAAGAGCACTCTTCTACTCTACTGTGTTTCCTATGGGGTCCGAACAGTGAGCTTGCTCAGAACAAAAGAACTGTGCTTCCTACACACACGGGCCATATCTAGTTCAACTCTGCTTAGGAAATTGACAAGAACAGTAGCTCCGCTTCAGTCCAATACACTGTACTTGCTGGGAACAGACGCGAGTGCTATTTGTACTGTGTATGGCAATGAGAGTGCAATAATGACTTTCCTTACCAGAAAAAAACTCTTGCTCGTAGGACCAAAAAGTGCATGTGATTCAACTCCATTTAGGACTGGGAAACAAACGCTAGCTCGCCTTACAAGAAACACACTCTGCTTTTGAGAAAAGAGCACTCTTCTACTCTACTGTGTTTCCTATGGAGTCCGAACAGTGAGCTTGCTCAGAACAAAAGAACTGTGCTTCCTACACACATCGGCCATATCTAGTTCAACTCTGCTTAGGATACTGACAAGAACAGTAGCTCCTCTTCAGTCCAATACACTGTACTTGCTGGGAACAGACGCGAGTGCTATTTGCACTGTGTATGGCAATGGGAGCACAATAGTGACTTTGCTTACGAGTAAACAACTCTTGCTCGTAGGACCAAAAACTGCATGAGATTCAACTCCATTTAGGACTGGGAAACAAACGCTAGCTCGCCTTACAAGAAACACACTCTGCTTTTGAGAAAAGAGCAGTCTTCTATTTCACTGTGGTTCGTATGGTGTCTGAACAGTGAGCTTGCTCAGAACAAAAGAACTGTGCTTCCTACACACAGGGGCCATATCTAGTTCAACTCTGCTTAGGAAAGTGACAAGAACAGTAGCTCCTCTTCAGTTCAATACACTGTACTTGCTGGGAACAGACGCGAGTGCTATTTGCCCTGTGTATGGCAAAGGGAGCGCAATAGTGACTTTCCTTACCAGAAAACAACTCTTGCTCGTAGGACCAAAAACTGCATGAGATTCAACTCCATTTAGGACTGGGAAACAAACGCTAGCTCGCCTTACAAGAACCACACTCTGCTTTTGAGAAAAGAGTAGTCTTCTACTCTACTGTGTTTCATATAGTGCCAGAACAGTGAGCTTGCTCAGAACAAAAGAACTGTGCTTCATACAAATATGGCCATATCTAGTTCAATTCTGCTTAGGAAACTGACAAGAACAGTAGCTCCGCTTCAGTCCAATACACTGTACTTGCTGGGAACAGATGCGAGTGCTATTTGCACTGTGTATGGAAATGGGAGCGCAATAGTGACTTTCCTTACCAGAAAACAACTCTTGCAGGTAGGACCAGAAACTGCATGGGATTCAACTCCATTTAAGACTGGGAAACAAACGGTAGCTCGCCTTACAAGAAACACACTCTGCTTTTGAGAAAAGAGCACTCTTCTACTCTACTGTGTTTCCTATAGGGCCAGAACAGTGAGTTTGCTCAGAACAAAAGAACTGTGCTTCCTACAAATACGGACATATCTAGTTCAATTCTGCTTAGGAAACTGACAAGAACAGTAGATCCTCTTCAGTCCAATACACTGTACATGCTGGGAACAGACGACAGTGCTATTTGCCCTGTGTCTGACAATGGGAGCGCAATAGTGACTTTCCTTACCAGAAAACAACTCTTGCTCGTAGGACCAAAAACAGGATGTGATTCAACTCCATTTAGTACTGGAAAACAAACGCTAGCTCTCCTTACAAGAAACACACTCTGCTTTTGAGAAAAGAGCACTCTTCTACTCTACTGTGTTTCCTATAGGGCCAGAACAGTGAGTTTGTTAAGAACAAAAGAACTGTGCTTCTTACAAATACGGCCATATCTAGTTCAATTCTGCTTAGGAAACTGACAAGAACAGTAGATCCTCTTCAGTCCAATACACTGTACATGCTGGGAACAGATGCCAGTGCTATTTGCCCTGTGTATGACAATGGGATCACAATAGTAACTCTTCTTACCAGAAAACAACTCTTGCTCGTAGGACAAGAAACTGCATGTGATTCAACTCCATTTAGGACTGGGAAACAAACGCTAGCTCGCCTTACAAGAAACACACTCTGCTTTTGATAAAAGAGCACTCTTCTACTCTACTGTTTTTCCTATGGGGTCCAAACAGTGAGCTTGCTCAGAACAAAAGAACTGTGCTTACTACACACCTGGGCCATATCTAGTTCAACTCTGCTTAGGAAACTGACAAGAACAGTAGATCCTCTTCAGTCCAATACACTGTACTTGCTGGGAACAGACGCGAGTTCTATTTGCATTGTGTATGGAAATGGGAGCGCAATAGTGACTTTTTTTTTACCAGAAAACAACTCTTGCTCATAGGACCAAAAACTGCATGTGATTCAACTCCATTTAGGCCTGGGAAACAAACGCTAGCTCGCCTTACAAGAAAGACACTCTGATTTTGAGAAAAGAGCACTCTTCTACTCTACTGTGTTTCCTATGGGGTCCGAACAGTAGCTTGCTCAGAAAAAAAGAACTGTGCTCTCTACACACAGGGGCCATATCCACTTCAACTCTACTTAGGAAACTGACAAGAACAGTAGCTCCGCTTCAGTCCAATACACTGTACTTCCTGAGAACAGATGCGAGTGCTATTTGCACTGTGTATGGAAATGGGAGCGCAATAGTGACTTTCCTTACCAGAAAACAACTCTTGCTCATAGGACCAAAAACTGCATGTGATTCAACTCCGTTTAGGACTGGGAAACAAACGCTAGCTCTCCTTACAAGAAACACACTCTGCTTTTGAGAAAAGAGCACTCTTCTACTCTACTGTGTTTCCTATAGGGCCAGAACAGTGAGTTTGCTCAGAACAAAAGAACTGTGCTTCCTACAAATACGGCCATATCAAGTTCAATTCTGCTTAGGAAACTGACAAGAACAGTAGATCCTCTTCAGTCCAAAACACTGTACATGCTGGGAACAGACGCCAGTGCTATTTGACCTGTGTATGACAATGGGAGCGCAATAGTGACTCTTCTTACCAGAAAACAACTCTTGCTTGTAGGACAAGAAACTGCATGTGATTCAACTCCATTTAGGACTGGGAAACAAACGCTAGCTCGCCTTACAAGAAACACACTCTGCTTTTGAGAAAAGAGCACTCTTCTACTCTACTGTGTTTCCTATGGGGTCCGAACAGTGAGCTTGCTCAGAACAAAAGAACTGTGCTTCCTACACACAGAGGCCATATCTAGTTCAACTCTGCTTAGGAAACTGACAAGAACAGTAGCTCCTCTTCAGTCCAATTCACTGTACTTGGTGGGAACAAACGCGAGTGCTATTTGCACTGTGTATGGCAAAGGGAGCGCAGTAGTGACTTTCCTTACCAGAAAACAACTCTTGCTCGTAGGACCAAAAAGTGCATGTGATTCAACTCCATTTAGGACTGGGAAACAAACGCTAGCTCGCCTTACAAGAAACACACTCTGCTTTTGAGAAAAGAGCACTCTTCTACTCTACTGTTTTTCCTATGGGGTCCGAACAGTGAGCTTGCTCAGAAAAGAAGAACTGTGCTTACTACACACATGGGCCATATCTAGTTCAACTCTGCTTAGGAAACTGACAAGAACAGTAGCTCCTCTTCAGTCCAATACACTGTACTTGCTGGGAACAGACGCGAGTGCTACTTGCATTGTGTATGGAAATGGGAGCGCATTAGTGACTTTTTTTTTTTACCAGAAAACAACTCTTGCTCATAGGACCAAAAACTGCATGTGATTCAACTCCATTTCTGACTGGGAAACAAATGCTAGCTCGCCTTACAAGAAAGACACTCTGATTTTGAGAAAAGAGCACTCTTCTACTCTACTGTATTTCCTATGGGGTCCGAACAGTGAGCTTGCTCAGAACAAAAGAACTGTGCTTCCTACACACACGGGCCATATCTAGTTCAACTCTGCTTAGGAAATTGACAAGAACAGTAGCTCCGCTTCAGTCCAATACACTGTACTTGCTGGGAACAGACGCGAGTGCTATTTGTACTGTGTATGGCAATGAGAGTGCAATAATGACTTTCCTTACCAGAAAAAAACTCTTGCTCGTAGGACCAAAAAGTGCATGTGATTCAACTCCATTTAGGACTGGGAAACAAACGCTAGCTCGCCTTACAAGAAACACACTCTGCTTTTGAGAAAAGAGCACTCTTCTACTCTACTGTGTTTCCTATGGAGTCCGAACAGTGAGCTTGCTCAGAACAAAAGAACTGTGCTTCCTACACACATCGGCCATATCTAGTTCAACTCTGCTTAGGATACTGACAAGAACAGTAGCTCCTCTTCAGTCCAATACACTGTACTTGCTGGGAACAGACGCGAGTGCTATTTGCACTGTGTATGGCAATGGGAGCACAATAGTGACTTTGCTTACGAGTAAACAACTCTTGCTCGTAGGACCAAAAACTGCATGAGATTCAACTCCATTTAGGACTGGGAAACAAACGCTAGCTCGCCTTACAAGAAACACACTCTGCTTTTGAGAAAAGAGCAGTCTTCTATTTCACTGTGGTTCGTATGGTGTCTGAACAGTGAGCTTGCTCAGAACAAAAGAACTGTGCTTCCTACACACAGGGGCCATATCTAGTTCAACTCTGCTTAGGAAACTGACAAGAACAGTAGCTCCTCTTCAGTTCAATACACTGTACTTGCTGGGAACAGACGCGAGTGCTATTTGCCCTGTGTATGGCAAAGGGAGCGCAATAGTGACTTTCCTTACCAGAAAACAACTCTTGCTCGTAGGACCAAAAACTGCATGAGATTCAACTCCATTTAGGACTGGGAAACAAACGCTAGCTCGCCTTACAAGAACCACACTCTGCTTTTGAGAAAAGAGTAGTCTTCTACTCTACTGTGTTTCATATAGTGCCAGAACAGTGAGCTTGCTCAGAACAAAAGAACTGTGCTTCATACAAATATGGCCATATCTAGTTCAATTCTGCTTAGGAAACTGACAAGAACAGTAGCTCCGCTTCAGTCCAATACACTGTACTTGCTGGGAACAGATGCGAGTGCTATTTGCACTGTGTATGGAAATGGGAGCGCAATAGTGACTTTCCTTACCAGAAAACAACTCTTGCAGGTAGGACCAGAAACTGCATGGGATTCAACTCCATTTAAGACTGGGAAACAAACGGTAGCTCGCCTTACAAGAAACACACTCTGCTTTTGAGAAAAGAGCACTCTTCTACTCTACTGTGTTTCCTATAGGGCCAGAACAGTGAGTTTGCTCAGAACAAAAGAACTGTGCTTCCTACAAATACGGACATATCTAGTTCAATTCTGCTTAGGAAACTGACAAGAACAGTAGATCCTCTTCAGTCCAATACACTGTACATGCTGGGAACAGACGACAGTGCTATTTGCCCTGTGTCTGACAATGGGAGCGCAATAGTGACTTTCCTTACCAGAAAACAACTCTTGCTCGTAGGACCAAAAACAGGATGTGATTCAACTCCATTTAGTACTGGAAAACAAACGCTAGCTCTCCTTACAAGAAACACACTCTGCTTTTGAGAAAAGAGCACTCTTTTTCTCTACTGTGTTTCCTATGGGGTCCGAACAGTGAGGTTGCTCAGAACAAAAGTACTGTGGTTCCTACAGACAGGGGCCATATCTAGTTCAACTCTGCTTAGGAAACTGACAAGAACGGTAGCTCCTCGTCAGTCCAATACACTGTACTAGCTGGGAACAGACGAGAGTCCTATTTGTACTATGTATAGAAATAGGAGCGCAATAGTGACTCTTCTTATCAGAAAACACCTCTTCCTCGTAGGAACGAAAACTGCATGGGATTCAACTCCATTTCTGACTGGAGAACAAACACTAGCTCCCCTTACAAGAAACACACTCTGCTTTTGAGAAAAGAGCACTCTTTTACTCTTCTCTGTTTCCTATGTGGTCCGAACAGTGAGCTTGCTCAGAACAAAAGAACTGTGCTTCCTACACACAGGGGCCATATCTAGTTCAACTCTGCTTAAGAAACTGACAAGAACAGTAGCTCCTCTTCAGTCCAATACACTGTACTTCCTGGGAACAGATGCGAGTGCTATTTGCACTGTGTATGGAAATGGGAGCGCAATAGTGACTTTCCTTACCAGAAAACAACTCTTGCTAGTAGTACCAAAAACTGCATGTGATTCAAATCCATTTAGGACTGGGAAAAAAACGCTAGCTCTCCTTACAAGAAACACACTCTACTTTTGAGAAAAGAGCACTCTTCTACTCTACTGTGTTTCCTATAGGGCCAGAACAGTGAGTTTGCTCAGAACAAAATTACTGTGCTTCCTACAAATACGGCCATATCTAGATCAATTCTGCTTAGGAAACTGACAAGAACAGTAGATCCTCTTCAGTCCAATACACTGTACATGCTGGGAACAGACGCCAGTGCTATTTGCCCTGTGTAAGACAATGGGAGCGCAATAGTGACTCTTTCTACCAGAAAACAACTCTTGCTCGTAGGACAAGAAACAGCATGTGATTCAACTCCATTTAGGACTGGGAAACAAACGCTAGCTCGCCTTACAAGAAACACACTCTGCTTTTGAGAAAAGAGCACTCTTCTACTCTACTGTGTTCCCTATGGTGTCCGAACAGTGAGCTTGCTCAGAACAAAAGAACTGTGCTTCCTACACACATGGGCCATATCAAGTTCAACTCTGCTTAGGAAACTGACAAGAACAGTAGCTCCTCTTCAGTCCAATACACTGTACTTGCTGGGAACAGACACGAGTGCTATTTGCACTGTGTATGGCAATGGGCACGCAATAGTGACTTTGATTACGAGAAAACAACTCTTGCTTGTAGGACCGAAAACTGCATGTGATTCAACTCCATTTAGGACTGGGAAACAAACGCTAGCTCGCCTTACAAGAAACACACTATGCTTTTGAGAAAAGAGCTGTCTTCTGTTCTACTGTGGTTCATATGGGGTCCGAACATTGAGCTTACTCAGAACAAAAGAACTGTGTTTCCTGCACACACAGGACATATCTAGTTCAACTCTGCTTAGGAAACTGACAAGAACAGTAGCTCCTCTTCAGTCCAATACACTGTACTTGCTGGGAACAGACGCGAGTGCTATTTGCACTGTGTATGGCAATGGGAGCGCAATAGTGACTTTGCTTACGAGTAAACAACTCTTGCTCGTAGGACCAAAAACTGCACGAGATTCAACTCCATTTAGGACTGGGAAACAAACGCTAGCTCGCCTTACAAGAAACACACTCTGCTTTTAGAAAAGAGCAGTCTTCTATTTCACTGTGGTTCATATGGTGTCCGAACATTGAGCTTGCTCAGAACAAAAGAACTGTGCTTCCTACACACAGGGGCCATATCTAGTTCAACTCTGCATAGGAAAGTGACAAGAACAGTAGCTCCTCTTCAGTTCAATACACTGTACTTGCTGGGAGCAGACGCGAGTGCTATTTGCCCTGTGTATGGCAAAGGGAGCGCAATAGTGACTTTCCTTACCAGAAAACAACTCTTGCTGGTAGGACCAGAAACTGCATGGGATTCAACTCCATTTAGGACTGGGAAACAAACGCTAGCTCGCCTTACAAGAAACACACTCTGCTTTTGAGAAAAGAGCACTCTTCTACTCTACTGTGTTTCCTATAGGGCCAGAACAGTGAGTTTGCTCAGAACAAAAGAACTGTGCTTCCTACAAATACGGCCATATCTAGTTCAATTCTGCTTAGGAAACTGACAAGAACAGTAGATCCTCTTCAGTCCAATACACTGTACATGCTGGGAACAGACGCCAGTGCTATTTGCCCTGTGTCTGACAATGGGAGCGCAATAGTGACTTTCCTTACCAGAAAATAACTCTTGCTCGTAGGAACAAAAACAAGATGTGATTCAACTCCATTTAGTACTGGGAAACAAACGCTAGCTTGCCTTACAAGAAACACACTCTGCTTTTGAAAAAAGAGCACTCTTCTGCTCTACTGTGTTTCCTATGGGGTCCGAACAGTGAGCTTGCTCAGAACAAAAGAACTGTGCATTCTCCGCACACGGGCCATATCTAGTTCAACTCGGCTTAGGAAACTGACAAGAACGGTAGCTCCTCTTCAGTCCAATACAGTGTACTAGCTGGGAACAGAGGCGAGTCCTATTTATACTGTGTATGGAAATAGGAGCGCAATAGTTACTCTTCTTATCAGAAAACACCTGTTCCTCGTAGGACCAGAAACTGCATGGGATTCAACTCCATTTCTGACTGGGGAACCAACACTAGCTCACCTTACAAGAAACACACTCTGCTTTTGAGAAAAGAGCACTCTTCTACTCGACTGTGTATCCTATGTGGTTCGAACAGTGAGCTTGCTCAGAACAAAAGAACTGTGCTTCCTACACACATGGGACATATGTAGTTCAACTCTGCTTAGCAAACTGACAAGAACAGTAGCTCAGCTTCATTCCAATACACTGTACTTCCTGGGAACAGATGCGAGTGCTATTTGCATTGTATATGGAAATGGGAGCGCATTAGTGAATTTTTTTTACCAGAAAACAACTCTTGCTCATAGGACCAAAAACTACATGTGAATCAACTCCATTTCTGACTGGGAAACAAACGCTAGCTCGCCTTACAAGAAAGACACTCTGATTTTGAGAAAAGAGCACTCTTCTACTCTACTGTGTTTCCTATGGGGTCCAAACAGTGAGCTTGCTCACAACAAAATAACTGTGCTTCCTACACACACGGGCCATATCTAGTTCAACTCTGCTTAGGAAGCTGACAAGAACAGTAGCTCCGCTTCAGTCCAATACACTGTACTTGCTGGGAAGAGACGCGAGTGCTATTTGCACTGTGTATGGCAATGAGAGTGCAATAGTGACTTTCCTTACCAGAAAACAACTCTTGCTCGTAGGACCAAAAAGTGCATGTGATTCAACTCCATTTAGGACTGGGAAACAAATGCTAGCTCGCCTTACAAGAAACACACTCTGCTTTTCAGAAAAGAGCACTCTTCAACTCTAATATGTTTCCTATAGGGCCAGAACAGTGAGTTTGCTCAGAACAAAAGAACTGTGCTTCCTACAAATAAGGCCATATCTAGTTCAATTCTGCTTAGGAAACTGACAAGAACAGTAGATCCTCTTCAGTCCAATACACTGTACATGCTGGGAACAGACGCCAGTGCTATTTGTCCTGTGTATGAAAATGGGAGCACAATAGTGACTCTTCTTACCAGAAAACAACTCTTGCTCGTAGGACCAGAAACTGGATGTGATTCAACTCCATTTAGGACTGGGAAACAAACGCTAGCTCACCTTATGAGAAACACACTCTGCTTTTGAGAAAAGAGCACTCTTTTACTCTACTGTGTATCCTATGGGGCTTGAACAGTGAGCTTGCTCAGAACAAAAGAACTGTGCTTCCTACACACAGGGGCCATATCTAGTTCAACTCTGCTTAGGAAATTGACAAGAACAGTAGCTCCTCTTCAGTCCAATACACTGTACTTGCTGGGAACAGATGCGAGTGCTATTTGCACTGTGTATGGCAATGGGAGTGCAATAGTGACTTTTCTTACCACAAAAAAACTCTTGCTCGTAGGACCAAAAACAGGATGTGATTCAACTCCATTTAGGACTGGGAAATAAACGCTAGCTTGCCTTACTAGAAACACACTCTGCTTTTGAGAAAAGAGCACTCTTCTACTCTACTGTGTTTCCTATGGGGTCCGAACAGTGAGCTTGCTCAGAACAAAAAAGCTGTGCTTCCTACACACAGGGGCCATATCTAGTTCAACTCTGCTTAGCAAACTGACAAGAACAGTAGCTCCGCTTCAGTCCAATACACTGTACTAGCTTTGAACAGATGCGAGTGCTATTTGCACTGTGTATGGAAATGGGAGCGCAATAGTGACTTTCCTTACCAGAAAACAACTCTTGCTCATAGGACCAAAAACTTCATGTGATTCATCTCCATTTAGGACTGGGAAACAAACGATAGCTCGACTTACAAGAAACACACTCTGCTTTTGACAAAAGAGCACTCTTCTACTCTACTGTGTTTCCTATAGGGCCAGAACAGTGAGTTTGCTCAGAACAAAAGAACTGTGCTTCCTACAAATACGGCCATATCTAGTTCAATTCTGCTTAGGAAACTGACAAGAACAGTAGATCCTCTTCAGTCCAATACACTGTACATGCTGGGAACAGACGCCAGTGCTATTTGCCCTGATATGACAAAGGGAGCGCAATAGTGACTCTTCTTACCAGAAAACAACTCTTGCTCGTAGGACAATAAACTGCATGTGATTCAACTCCATTTAGGACTGGGAAACAAACGCTAGCTCGCCTTACAAGAAACACACTCTGCTTTTGAGAAAAGAGCACTCTTCTACTCTACTGTGTTTCCTATGAAGTCTGAACAGTGATCTTGCTCAGAACAAAAGAACTGTGCTTCCTACACACATCGGCCATATCTCGTTCAACTCTGCTTAGGAAACTGACAAGAACAGTAGCTCCTCTTCAGTCCAATACACTGTACTTGCTGGGAACAGACGCGAGTGCTATTTGCACTGTGTATGGCAAAGGGAGGGCAATAGTGACTTTCCTTAGGAGAAAACAACTCTTGCTCGCAGGACCAAAAACTGCATGTGATTCAACTCCATTTAGGACTGGGAAACAAACACTAGCTCGCCTTACAAGAAACACACTCTGCTTTTGAGAAAAGAGCACTCTTCTACTCTACTGTGTTTCCTATAGGGCCAAAACAGTGAGCTTGCTCAGAACAAAAGAACTGTGCTTCATACAAAAAAGGCCATATCTAGTTCAATTCTGCTTAGAAACTGAACAGAACAGTAGATCCTCTTCATTCCAATACACTGTACATGCTGGGAACAGACGCCAGTGCTATTTGCCCTGATATGACAAAGGGAGCGCAATAGTGACTCTTCTTAGCAGAAAACAACTCTTGCTCGTAGGACCAAAAACAGGATGTGATTCAACTCCCTTTCTGACTGGGGAACAAACACTAGCTCGCCTTACAAGAAACACACTCTGCTTTTGAGAAAAGAGCACTCTTTTACTCTTCTGTGTTTCCTATGTGGTCCGAACAGTGAGCTTGCTCAGAACAAAAGAACTGTGCTTCCTATACACAGGGGCCATATCTAGTTCAACTCTGCTTAGGAAAATGACATGAACAGTAGCTCCTCTTCAGTCCAATACACTGTACTTCCTGGGAACAGATGCGAGTGCTATTTGCACTGTGTATGGAAATGGGAGCACAATAGTGACTTTCCTTACCAGAAAACAATTCTTGCTCGTAGTACCAAAAACTGCATGTGATTCAACTCCATTTAGGACTGGGAAACAAACGCTAGCTCTCCTTACAAGAAACATACTCTGCTTTGGAGAATAGAGCACTCTTCTACTCTACTGTGTTTCCTATAGGGCCAGAACAGTGAGTTTGCTCAGAACAAAATTACTGTGCTTCCTACAAATACGGCCATATCTAGTTCAATTCTGCTTAGGAAACTGAACAGAACAGTAGATCCTCTTCAGTCCAATACACTGTACATGCTGGGAACAGACGCCAGTGCTATTTGCCCTGTGTATGACAATGGGAGCACAACAGTGATTTTTTTTTACCAGAAAACAACTCTTGCTCCTAGGACAAGAAACTGCATGTGATTCAACTCCATTTAGGACTGGGAAACAAACGCTAGCTCGCCTTACAAGAAACACACTCTGCTTTTGAGAAAAGAGCACTCTTCTACTCTACTGTGTTTCCTATGGGTTCCGAACAGTGAGCTTGCTCTGAAAAAAAGAACTGTGCTTCCTACACACATGGGCCATATCTAGTTCAACTCTGCTTAGGAAACTGACAAGAACAGTAGCTCCTCTTCAGTCCAATGCACTGTACTTGCTGGAACAGACGCGAGTCCTATTTGCACTGTGTATGGCAAAGGGAGCGCAATAGTGACTTTCCTTACCAGAAAACAACTCTTGCTCATAGGACCAAAATCTGCATGTGATTCAACTCCATTTAGGACTGGGAAACAAACGCTAGCTCGCCTTACAAGAAACACACTCTGCTTTTGAGAAAAGAACAGTCTTCTATTTTACTGTGGTTCATATGGGGTCCGAACATTGAGCTTGCTCAGAACAAAAGAACTGTGCTTCCTAAACACACGGGCCATATCTAGTTCAACTCTGCTTAGGAAACTGACAAGAACAGTAGCTCCTCTTCAGTTCAATACACTGTACTTGCTGGCAACAGACGCGAGGGCTATTTGCACTGTGTATGGCAATGGGAGAGCAATAGTGACTTTGCTTACGAGAAAACAGCTCTTGCTCGTAGGACCAAAAACTGCATGTGATTCAACTCCATTTAGGACTGGGAAACAAACGCTAGCTCGCCTTACAAGAAACAAACTCTGCTTTTGAGAAAAGAACAGTCTTCTATTTTACTCTGGTTCATATGGGGTCCGAACATTGAGCTTGCTCAGAACAAATGAACTGTGCTTCCTAAACACACGGGCCGTATCTAGTTCAACTCTGCTTAGGAAACTGACAAGAACAGTAG
This sequence comes from Peromyscus eremicus, assembly GCF_949786415.1. Taxonomy (NCBI): domain Eukaryota; kingdom Metazoa; phylum Chordata; class Mammalia; order Rodentia; family Cricetidae; genus Peromyscus; species Peromyscus eremicus. Next base: position 10,059 of record NW_026737146.1, on the reverse strand, counting down.
CTCCTCCTCAGTTCAATACACTGTACTTGCTGGGAACAGACGCCAGTGCTATTTGCCCTGTGTATGACAATGGGAGCGCAATAGTGACTCTTCTTACCAGTAAACAACTATTGCTCATTGGAACAGAAAATGCATGGGATTCAACTCCATTTCTGACTGGGAAACAAACACTAGCACGCATTACAAGAAACACACTCTCCTTTTGAGAAAAGAGGACTCTTCTACTCTAATGTGTTTCCTATGGGGTCCGAATAGTGAGCTTGCTCAGAACAAATGAACTGTGCTTCCTACACACAGGGGCCATATCTAGTTCAACTCTGCTTAGGAAACTGACAAGAACAGTAGATCCCCTTTAGTCCAATACACTGTACTTGCTGGGAACAGACGCGAGTGCTATTTGCACTGTGTATGGAAATGAGAGCGCAATAGTGACTTTCCTTACCAGAAAACAACTCTTGCTCGTAGGACCAAAAACTGCATGTGATTCAACTCCATTTAGGACTGGGAAACAAACACTAGCTCGCCTTACAAGAAACACACTCTGCTTTTGAGAAAAGAGCACTCTTCTACTCTACTGTGTTTCCTATCGGGCCAGAACAGTGAGCTTGCTGAGAACAAAAGAACTGTGCTTCATACAAAAACGGCCATATCTACTTCAATTCTGCTTAGGAAACAGACAAGAACAGTAGATCGTCTTCAGTCCAATACACTGTACATGCTGGGAACAGACGCCAGTGCTATTTGCCCTGTGTATGACAATGGGAGCGCAATAGTGACTCTTCTTACCAGAAAACAACTCTTGCTCGTAGGACAATAAACTGCATGTGTTTCAACTCCATTTAGGACTGGGAAACAAACGCTAGCTCGCCTTACAAGAAACACACTCTGCTTTTGAGAAAAGAGCACTCTTCTACTCGACTGTTTTTCCTATGATGTCCGAAGATTGTGCTTGCTCAGAAAAAAAGAACTGTGCTTTCTACACACAGGGGCCGTATCTAGTTCAACTCTGCTTAGGAAACTGACAAGAACAGTAGCTCCGCTTCAGTCCAATACACTGTACTTGCTGGGAACAGATGCGAGTGCTATTTGCACTGTGTATGGAAATGGAGCGCAATAGTTACTTTCCTACCAGAAAACAACTCTTGCTGGTAGGACCAGAAACTGCATGTGATTCAACTCCATTTAGGACTGGGAAACAAACGCTAGCTCACCTTACAAGAAACACAGTCTGCTTTTGAGAAAAGAGCACTCTTCTACTCTACTGTGTTTCCTATAGGGCCAGAACAGTGAGTTTGCTCAGAACAAAAGAACTGTGCTTCCTACAAATACGGCCATATCTAGTTCAATTCTGCTTAGGAAACTGACAAGAACAGTAGATCCTATTCAGTCCAATACACTGTACATGCTGGGAACAGATGCCAGTGCTATTTGCCCTGTGTCTGACAATGGGAGCGCAATAGTGACTTTCCTTACCAGAAAAAAACTCTTGCTCGTAGGACCATAAACAGGATGTGATTCAACTCCATTTAGTACTGGGAAACAAACGCTAGCTTGCCTTACAAGAAACACACTCTGCTTTTGAAAAAAGAGCACTCTTCTGCTCTACTGTGTTTCCTATGGGGTCCGAACAGTGAGCTTGCTCACAACAAAAGAACTGTGCTTCCTACACACAGGGGCCATATTTAGTTCAACTCTGCTTAGGAGACTGACAAGAACGGTAGCTCCTCTTCAGTCCAATACACTGTACTTGCTGGGAACAGACGCGAGTGCTATTTGCACTGTGTATGGCAAAGGGAGGGCAATAGTGACTTTCCTTACGAGAAAACAACTCTTGCTCGCAGGACCAAAAACTGCATGTGATTCAACTCCATTTAGGACTGGGAAACAAACACTAGCTCGCCTTACAAGAAACACACTCTGCTTTTGAGAAAAGAGCACTCTTCTACTCTACTGTGTTTCCTATAGGGCCAGAACAGTGAGCTTGCTCAGAACAAAAGAACTGTGCTTCATACAAATAAGGCCATATCTAGTTCAATTCTGCTTAGGAAACTGAACAGAACAGTAGATCCTCTTCAGTCCAATACACTGTACTAGCTGGGAACAGAAGCGAGTCCTATTTGTACTGTGTATGGAAATAGGAGCGCAATAGTTACTCTTCTTATCAGAAAACACCTCTTCCTCGTAGGACCAGAAACTGCATGGGATTCAACTCCATTTCTGACTGGGGAACAAAGACTAGCTCGCCTTACAAGAAACACACTCTGCTTTTGAGAAAAGAGCACTCTTCTACTCGACTATGTATCCTATGTGGTCCGAACAGTGAGCTTGCTCAGAACAAAAGAACTGTGCTTCCTACACACACGGGACATATCTAGTTCAACTCTGCTAACAAACTGACAAGAACAGTAGCTCCGCTTCAGTCCAATACACTGTACTTCCTGGGAACAGATGTGAGTGCTATTTGCACTGTGTATGGAAATGGGAGAGCAATAGTGACTCTTCTTACCAGAAAACAACTCTTGCTCGTAGGACAAGAAACTGCATGTGATTCAACCTCATTTAGGACTGGGAAACAAACGCTAGCTCGCCTTACAATTAACACACTCTGCTTTTGAGAAAAGAGCACACTTCTACTCTACTGTGTTCCCTATGGGGTCCGAAAAGTGAGCTTGCTCAGATCAAAAGAACTGTGCTTCCTATACACATGGGCCATATCAAGTTCAACTCTGCTTAGGAAACTGACAAGAACAGTAGCTCCTCTTCAGTCCAATATACTGTACTTGCTGTGAACAGACGCGAGTGCTATTTGCACTGTGTATGGCAAAGGGAGCACAATAGTGACTTTCCTTACCAGAAAACAACTCTTGCTCGTAGGACCAAAAACTGCATGTGTTTCAACTCCATTTAGGACTGGGAAACAAACGCTAACTCGCCTTACAAGAAACACACTCTGCTTTTGAGAAAAGAGCAGTCTTCTATTCTACTGTGGTTCATATGGGGTCCGAACATTGAGCTTGCTCAGAACAATAGAACTGTGCTTCCTACACACATGGGCCATATCTAGTTCAACTCTGCTTAGGAAACAGACAAGAACAGTAGCTCCGCTTCAGTCCAATACACTGTACTAGCTGGGAACAGACGCGAGTCCTATTTGTACTGTGTATGGCAATAGGAGCGCAATAGTGACTCTTCTTATCAGAAAACACCTCTTGCTCGTAGGACCAGAAACTGCATGGGATTCAACTCCATTTCTGACTGGGGAACAAACACTAGCTCGCCTTACAAGAAACACACTCTGCTTTTGAGAAAAGAGCACTCTTCTATTCTTCTGTGTTTCTATGTGGTTCGAACAGTGAGCTTGCTCAGAACAAAAGAACTGTGCTCCCTACACACAGGGGCCATATCCACTTCAACTCTGCTTAGGAAACTGACAAGAACAGTAGCTCCGCTTCAGTCCAATACACTGTACTTCCTGGGAACAGATGCGAGTGCTATTTGCACTGTGTATGGAAATGGGAGCGCAATAGTGACTTTCCTTACCAGAAAACAACTCTTGCTCGTAGGACCAAAAACTGCATGTGATTCAACTCCATTTAGGGCTGGGAAACAAACGCTAGCTCGCCTTACAAGAAACACACTCTGCTTTTGAGAAAAGAGCACTCTTCTACTCTACTGTGTTTCCTATAGGGCCAGAGCAGTGAGTTTGCTCAGAACAAAAGAACTGTGCTTCCTATAAATACGGCCATATCTAGTTCAATTCTGCTTAGGAAACTGAACAGAACAGTAGATCCTCTTCAGTCCAATACACTGTACATGCTGGGAACAGACGCCAGTGCTATTTGCCCTGATATGACAAAGGGAGCGCAATAGTGACTCTTCTTAGCAGAAAACAACTCTTGCTCGTAGGACCAAAAACAGGATGTGATTCAACTCCCTTTCTGACTGGGGAACAAACACTAGCTTGCCTTACAAGAAACACACTCTGCTTTTGAGAAAAGAGCACTCTTTTACTCTTCTGTGTTTCCTATGTGGTCCGAACAGTGAGCTTGCTCAGAACAAAAGAACTGTGCTTCCTATACACAGGGGCCATATCTAGTTCAACTCTGCTTAGCAAACTGACAAGAACAGTAGCTCCTCTTCAGTCCAATAAACTGTACTTCCTGGGAACAGATGCGAGTGCTATTTGCACTGTGTATGGAAATGGGAGCACAATAGTGACTTTCCTTACCAGAAAACAACTCTTGCTCGTAGTACCAAAAACTGCATGTGATTCAACTCCATTTAGGACTGGGAAACAAACGCTAGCTCTCCTTACAAGTAACATACTCTGCTTTGGAGAATAGAGCACTCTTCTACTCTACTGTGTTTCCTATAGGGCCAGAACAGTGAGTTTGCTCAGAACAAAATTACTGTGCTACCTACAAATACGGCCATATCTAGTTCAATTCTGCTTAGGAAACTGACAAGAACAGTAGATCCTCTTCAGTCCAATACACTGTACATGCTGGGAACAGACGCCAGTGCTATTTGCCCTGTGTATGACAATGGGAGCACAACAGTGATTTTTTTTACCAGAAAACAACTCTTGCTCCTAGGACAAGAAACTGCATGTGATTCAACTCCATTTAGGACTGGGAAACAAACGCTAGCTCGCCTTACAAGAAACACACTCTTCTTTTGAGAAAAGAGCACTCTTCTACTCTACTGTGTTTCCTATAGGGTCTGAACAGTGAGCTTGCTCAGAACAAAAGAACTGTGCTTCCTACACACATGGGCCATATCTAGTTCAACTCTGCTTAGGAAACTGACAAGAACAGTAGCTCCTCTTCAGTCCAATGCACTGTACTTGCTGGAACAGACGCGAGTGCTATTTGCACTGTGTATGGCAAAGGGAGCGCAATAGTGACTTTCCTTACCAGAAAACAACTCTTGCTCATAGGACCAAAATCTGCATGTGATTCAACTCCATTTAGGACTGGGAAACAAACGCTAGCTCGCCTTACAAGAAACACACTCTGCTTTTGAGAAAAGAACAGTCTTCTATTTTAGTGTGGTTCATATGGGGTCCGAACATTGAGCTTGCTCAGAACAAAAGAACTGTGCTTCCTAAACACACGGGCCGTATCTAGTTCAACTCTGCTTAGGAAACTGACAAGAACAGTAGCTCCTATTCAGTTCAATACACTGTACTTGCTGGCAACAGACGCGAGGGCTATTTGCACTGTGTATGGCAATGGGAGCGCAATAGTGACTTTGCTTACGAGAAAACAGCTCTTGCTCGTAGGACCAAAAACTGCATGTGATTCAACTCCATTTAGGACTGGGAAACAAACGCTAGCTCGCCTTACAAGAAACAAACTCTGCTTTTGAGAAAAGAACAGTCTTCTATATTACTCTGGTTCATATGGGGTCCGAACATTGAGCTTGCTCAGAACAAATGAACTGTGCTTCCTAAACACACGGGCCGTATCTAGTTCAACTCTGCTTAGGAAACTGACAAGAACAGTAGCTCCTCCTCAGTTCAATACACTGTACTTGCTGGGAACAGAGGCCAGTGCTATTTGCCCTGTGTATGACAATGGGAGCGCAATAGTGACTCTTCTTACCAGAAAACAACTCTTGCTCATTGGAACAGAAAATGCATGGGATTCAACTCCATTTCTGACTGGGAAACAAACACTAGCACGCATTACAAGAAACACACTCTCCTTTTGAGAAAAGAGGACTCTTCTACTCTAATGTGTTTCCTATGGGGTCCGAATAGTGAGCTTGCTCAGAACAAATGAACTGTGCTTCCTACACACAGGGGCCATATCTAGTTCAACTCTGCTTAGGAAACTGACAAGAACAGTAGATCCCCTTTAGTCCAATACACTGTACTTGCTGGGAACAGACGCGAGTGCTATTTGCACTGTGTATGGAAATGAGAGCGCAATAGTGACTTTCCTTACCAGAAAACAACTCTTGCTCGTAGGACCAAAAACTGCATGTGATTCAACTCCACTTAGGACTGGGAAACAAACACTAGCTCGCCTTACAAGAAACACACTCTGCTTTTGAGAAAAGAGCACTCTTCTACTCTACTGTGTTTCCTATAGGACCAGAACAGTGAGCTTGCTCAGAACAAAAGAACTGTGCTTCATACAAAAACGGCCATATCTACTTCAATTCTGCTTAGGAAACAGACAAGAACAGTAGATCGTCTTCAGTCCAATACACTGTACATGCTGGGAACAGACGCCAGTGCTATTTGCCCTGTGTATGACAATGGGAGCGCAATAGTGACTCTTCTTACCAGAAAAAAATTCTTGCTCGTAGGACAATAAACTGCATGTGTTTCAACTCCATTTAGGACTGGGAAACAAACGCTAGCTCGCCTTACAAGAAACACACTCTGCTTTTGAGAAAAGAGCACTCTTCTACTCGACTGTTTTTCCTATGATGTCCGAAGATTGAGCTTGCTCAGAAAAAAAGAACTGTGTTTTCTACACACAGGGGCCGTATCTAGTTCAACTCTGCTTAGGAAACTGACAAGAACAGTAGCTCCGCTTCAGTCCAATACACTGTACTTGCTGGGAACAGATGCGAGTGCTATTTGCACTGTGTATGGAAATGGAGCGCAACAGTTACTTTCCTACCAGAAAACAACTCTTGCTGGTAGGACCAGAAACTGCATGTGATTCAACTCCATTTAGGACTGGGAAACAAATGCTAGCTCGCCTTACAAGAAACACACTCTGCTTTTGAGAAAAGAGCACTCTTCTACTCTACTGTGTTTCCTATAGGGCCAGAACAGTGAGTTTGCTCAGAACAAAAGAACTGTGCTTCCTACAAATACGGCCATATCTAGTTCAATTCTGCTTAGGAAACTGACAAGAACAGTAGATCCTATTCAGTCCAATACACTGTACATGCTGGGAACAGACGCCAGTGCTATTTGCCCTGTGTCTGACAATGGGAGCGCAATAGTGACTTTCCTTACCAGAAAAAAACTCTTGCTCGTAGGACCATAAACAGGATGTGATTCAACTCCATTTAGTACTGGGAACAAACGCTAGCTTGCCTTACAAGAAACACACTCTGCTTTTGAAAAAAGAGCACTCTTCTGCTCTACTGTGTTTCCTATGGGGTCCGAACAGTGAGCTTGCTCACAACAAAAGAACTGTGCTTCCTACACACAGGGGCCATATTTAGTTCAACTCTGCTTAGGAGACTGACAAGAACGGTAGCTCCTCTTCAGTCCAATACACTGTACTTGCTGGGAACAGACGCGAGTGCTATTTGCACTGTGTATGGCAAAGGGAGGGCAATAGTGACTTTCCTTACGAGAAAACAACTCTTGCTCGCAGGACCAAAAACTGCATGTGATTGAACTCCATTTAGGCCTGGGAAACAAACGCTAGCTCGCCTTACAAGAAACACACTCTGATTTTGAGAAAGAGCACTCTTCTACTCTACTGTGTTTCCTATGGGGTCCGAACAGTAGCTTGCTCAGAACAAAAGAACTGTGCTTCCTACACACACGGGCCATATCTAGTTCAACTCTGCTTAGGAAACTGACAAGAACAATAGCTCCGCTTCAGTCCAATACACATTACTAGCTTTGAACAGACGCGAGTGCTATTTGCACTGTGTATGGAAAAGGGAGCACAATAGTGACTTTCCTTACCAGAAAAAAACTCTTGCTCATAGGACCAAAAACTGCATGTGATTCATCTCCATTTAGGACTGGGAAACAAACGATAACTCGACTTACAAGAAACACACTCTGCTTTTGAGAAAAGAGCAATCTTCTACTCTACTGTGTTTCCTAGAGGGCCAGAACAGTGAGTTTGCTCAGAACAAAAGAACTGTGCTTCCTACAAATACGGCCATATCTAGTTCAATTCTGCTTAGGAACCTGACAAGAACAGTAGATCCTCTTCAGTCCAATACACTGTACATGCTGGGAACAGAAACCAGTGCTATTTGCCCTGATATGACAATGGGATCGCAATAGTGACTCTTCTTACCAGAAAACAACTCTTGCTGGTAGGACAATAATCTGCATGTGTTTCAAATCCATTTAGGTCTGGGAAACAAACGCTAGCTCGCCTTACAAGAAACACACTCTGCTTTTGAGAAAAGAGCACTCTTCTACTCGACTGTTTTGTTTTTCCTATGGTGTCCGAACTGTGAGCTTGCTCAGAAAAAAAGAACTGTGCTTTCTACACACAGGGGCCATATCTAGTTCAACTCTGCTTATGAAACTGACAAGAACAGTAGCTCCTCTTCAGTCCAGTACACTGTACTAGCTGGGAACAGAGGAGAGTCTATTTGTACTGTGTATAGAAATAGGAGCGCAATAGTGACTCTTCTTATCAGAAAACACCTCTTCCTCGTAGGAACAAAAATTGCATGGGATTCAACTCCATTTCTGACTGGGGAACAAACACTAGCTCGCCTTACAAGAAACACACTCTGCTTTTGAGAAAAGAGCATTCTTCTACTCTTCTCTCTTTCCTATGTGGTCCGAACAGTGAGCTTGCTCAGAACAAAAGAACTGTGCTTCCTACACACAGTGGCCATATCTAGTTCAACTCTGCTTAAGAAACTGACAAGAACAGTAGATCCTCTTCAATCCAATACACTGTACATGCTGGGAACAGACGCCAGTGCTATTTGCCCTGTGTATGACAATGGAGCGCAACAGTGACTCTTTTTACCAGAAAACAACTCTTGCTCGTAGGACAAGAAACTGCATGTGATTCAACTCCATTTAGGACTGGGAAACAAACACTAGCTCGCCTTACAAGAAACACACTCTGCTTTTGAGAAAAGAGCACTCTTCTACTCTACTGTGTTTCCTATGGTGTCCGAACAGTGAGCTTGCTCAGAACAAAAGAACTGTGCTTCCTACACACATGGGCCATATCAAGTTCAACTCTGCTTAGGAAACTGACAAGAACAGTAGCTCCTCTTCAGTCCAATACACTGTACTTGCTGGAACAGACACGAGTGCTATTTGCACTGTGTATGGCAATGGGCACGCAATAGTGACTTTGATTACGAGAAAACAACTCTTGCTCGTAGGACCGAAAACTGCATGTGATTCAACTCCATTTAGGACTGGGAAACAAACGCTAGCTCGCCTTACAAGAAACACACTCTGCTTTTGAGAAAAGAGCAGTCTTCTATTCTACTGTGGTTCATATGGGGTCCGAACATTGAGCTTGCTCAGAATAAAAGAACTGGGCTTCCTACACACAGGGGCCATATCTAGTTCAACTCTGCTTAGGAAACTGACAAGAACAGTAGCTCCTCTTCAGTCCAATACACTGTACTTGCTGGGAACAGACGCGAGTGCTATTTGCACTGTGTATGGCAATGGGAGCACAATAGTGACTTTGATTACGAGAAAACAACTCTTGCTCGTAGGACCAAAAACTGCATGTGATTCAACTCCATTTAGGACTTGGAAACAAACGCTAGCTCGCCTTACAAGAAACACACTCTGCTTTTGAGAAAAGAGCTGTCTTCTGTTCTACTGTGGTTCATATGGGGTCCGAACTTTGAGCTTACTCAGAACAAAAGAATTGTGCTTCCAACACACACGGGACATATCTAGTTCAACTCTGCTTAGGAAACTGACAAGCACAGTAGCTCCTCTTCAGTCCAATACACTGTACTTGCTGGGAAAAGACGGGAGTGCTATTTACACTGTGTATGGCAATGGGAGCGCAATAGTGTCTCTTCTTACCAGAAATCAACTCTTGCTCGTAGGAATAGAAAGTGCATGGGATTCACTCCATTTCTGACTGGGAAACAAACACTAGCTCGCATTACAAGAAACACACTCTCCTTTTGAGAAATGAGCACTCTTCTACTCTAATGTGTTTCCTATGGGGTCCGAATAGTGACCTTGCTCAGAACAAAAGAACTGTGCTTCCTACACACAGGGGGCCATATCTAGTTCAACTCTGCTTAGGAAACTGACAAGAACAGTAGCTCCTCTTCAGTCCAATACACTGTACTTGCTGGGAACAGACGCGAGTGCTATTTGCACTGTGTATGGAAATG
>NW_026737145.1:0-49000 GCF_949786415.1 Peromyscus eremicus | reverse complement strand
ATGCTAGCTCACCTTACAAGAAACACACTCTGCTTTTGAGAAAAGAGCACTCTTCTACATTACTGTGTTTCCTTTAGGGCCAGAACAGTGAGCTTGCTCAAAACAAAAGAACTGTGCTTCCTACACACACGGGCTATATCTAGTTCAACTCTTCTTAGGAAACTGACAAGAACAGTAGCTCCTCTTCAGTCCAATACACTGTACTTGCTGGGAGTAGACGCGAGTGCTATTTGCACTGTGTATGGCAAAGAAAGCGAAATAGTGACTCTTCTTACCAGAAAACATCTCTTGCTCGTAGGACCAGAAACTGCATGGGATTCAACTCCGTTTCTGACTGGGAAACAAACACTAGCCAGCCTTACAAGAAACACACTCTGCTTTTGACACAAGAGCACTCTTCTACTCTACTGTGTTTACTATGGGGTCCGAAAATTTAGCTTGCTCAGAACAAAAGAACTGTGCTTCACACACACGGGCCATATCTAGATCAACTCTGCTTATGAAACTGACAAGAACAGTAGCTCCTCTTCTGTCCAATACACTGTACTTGCTGGGAACAGACGCGAGTGCTATTTGCACTGTGTATGGCAATGGTAGAAAAATAGTGACTCTTCTTACTAGAAAAGAACTCTTGTTCGTAGGACCAAAAACTGCATGTGATTCAACTCCATTTAGGACTGGGAAACAAACGCTAGCTCACCTTACAAGAACCACACTCTGCTTCTGAGAAAAGAGCACTCTTCTACTCTTCTGTGTTTCCTATAGGGCCAGAAGAGTGAGCTTGCTCAGAACAAAAGAACTGTGCTTCCTACACACAGGAGCCATATCTAGTTCAACTCTGCTTAGGAAACTGACAAGAACAGTAGATCCTCTTCAGTCCAATACACTGTACTTGCTGGGAACAGACGTGAGTGCTATTTGCACTGTTTATCGCAAAGGGAGCACAATAGTGACTTTCCTTACCAGAATACATCTTTTGCTCGTAGGACCAGAAACTGCAAGTGATTCAACACCATTTTGGACTGAGAAACAAATGCTAGCTCGCCTTACAAGAAACACACTCTGCTTTTGAGAAAAGAGCACTCTTCTACTCTACTGTGTTTCCTATAGTACCAGAACAGTGAGCTTGCTCAGAACAAAAGAACTGTGCTTCCTACACACACGGGCCATATCTAGTTCAACTCTGCTTAGGAAACTGACAAGAGCAGTAGATCATCTTCAGTGCAATACACTGTACTTGCTGGGAACAGACGCGAGTGCTATTTGCCCTGTGTATGACAATGGGAGCGCAATAGTGACTCTTCTTACCAGAAAACAACTCTTGTTCTTAGGACCAGAAACTGCATGTGACTCAACTAGATTTAGGACGGGAAAAAAACGCTAGCTCACGTTACAAGAAACACTCTCTGCTTTTGAGAAAAGAGCACTCTTCTACTCTACTGTGTTTCCTATAGGGCCAGAATAGTAAGCTTGCTCAGAACAAAAGAACTGTGCATCCTACACACACGGGCTATATCTAGTTCAACTCTGCTTAGGAAACTGACCAGAACAGTAGCTCCTCTTCAGTCCAATACACTGTACTTGCTGGGAACAGACGCCAGTGCTATTTGCCCTGTGTATGACAATGGGAGCTCAATAGTGTCTCTTCTTACCAGAAAACAACTCTTGCTCCTAGGACCAGAAACTGCATGTGATTCAAATCCATTTACGACTGCAAAACAAACGCTAGCTCGCCTTACAGGAAACACACTCTGCTTTTGAGAAAAGAGCACTCTTCTACTCTACAGTGTATCCTATGTGGTCTGAACAGTGAGCTTGCTCAGAACAAAAGAACTGTGCTTCCTACACACACGGGCCATATCTAGTTCAACTCTACCTAGGAAACTGACAAGAACAGTAGCTCCTCTTCAGTCCAATACACTGTACTTAATGGGAACAGACGCGAGTGCTATTTGCACTGTGTATGGCAATGGGAGCACAATAGTGACTTTCCTTACCAGAAAACAACTCTTGCTCGTAGGACCAAAAACTGCATGTGATTCAACTCCATTTAGGACTGGGCAACAAACGCTAGCTCGCCTTAAAAGAAACACACTCTGCTTTTGAGAAAAGAGCACTCTTCTAATCTACTGTGTTTCCTGTAGGGCCAGAAGAGTGAGCTTGCTCAGAACAAAAGAACTGTGCTTCCTACACACACGAGCCATATCTAGTTCAACTCTGCTTAGGAAACTGACAAGAGCAGTAGATCATCTTCAGTCCAATACACTGTACTTGCTGGGAACAGACGCGAGTGCTATTTGCACTGTGTATGACAATGGGAGCGGAATAGTGGCTCTTCTTACCAGAAAACAACTCTTGTTCGTAGGACCAGAAACTGCATGTGACTCAACTAGATTTAGGACGGGAAAAATACACTAGCTCAACTTACAAGAAACACTCTCTGCTTTTGAGAAAAGAGCACTCTTCTACTCTACTGTGTTTCCTATAGGGCCAGAACAGGGAGCTTGCTCAGAACAAAAGAACTGGGCATCCTACACACACTGGCTATATCTAGTTCAACTCTGCTTAGGAAACTGACAAGAACAGTTGGTCCACTTCAGTGCAATACACTGTACTTGCTGGGAACAGACGCCAGTGCTATTTGCCCAGTGTATGACAATGGGATCGCAATAGTGACTCTTCTTACCAGAAAAATCTCTTGCTCGTAGGACCTGAAACTGCATGTGATTCAACTCCATTTAGCACTGCGAAACAAACGCTAGCTCGCCTTACAAGAAACACACTCTGCTTTTGAGAAAAGAGCACTCTTCTACTCTACAGTGTTTCCGATGGGGTCTGAACAGTGAGCTTGCTCAGAACAAAAAAACTGTGCTTACTACACACACGGGCCATATCTAGTTCAACTCTGCTTAAGAAACTGACAAGGACATTAGCTCCTCTTCCGTCCAATACACTGTACTTGCAAAGAACAGTAGCAAGTGTTGTTTGCACTGTGTATGGCAATAGGAGCGCAATAGTGACTCTTCTTACCAGAAAACAACTCTTGCTCATAGGACAAGAAACTGCATGTAATTCAACTACATTTAGGATTGGGAAACAAACGCTAGCTCACCTTTCAAGAAACACACTCTGCTTTTGAGAAAAGAGCACTCTTCTACATTACTGTGTTTCCTTTAGGGCCAGAACAGTGAGCTTGCTCAAAACAAAAGAACTGTGCTTCCTACACACACGGGCTATATCTAGTTCAACTCTTCTTAGGAAACTGACAAGAACAGTAGCTCCTCTTCAGTCCAATACACTGTACTTGCTGGGAGTAGACGCGAGTGCTATTTGCACTGTGTATGGCAAAGAAAGCGAAATAGTGACTCTTCTTACCAGAAAACAACTCTTGCTCGTAGGACCAGAAACTGCTTGGGATTCAACTCCGTTTCTGACTGGGAAACAAACACTAGCTAGCCTTGCAAGAAACACACTCTGCTTTTGAGAAAAGAGCACTCTTCTACTCTACTGTGTTTACTATGGGGTCCGAAAATTTAGCTTGCTCAGAACAAAAGAACTGTGCTTCACACACACGGGCCATATCTAGTTCAACTCTGCTTAGGAAACTGACAAGAACAGTAGCTCCTCTTCTGTCCAATACACTGTACTTGCTGGGAACAGACGCGAGTGCTATTTGCACTGTGTATGGCAATGGTAGAAAAATAGTGACTCTTCTTACTAGAAAAGAACTCTTGGTCGTAGGACCAGAAACTGCATGTGATTCAACTCCATTTAGGACTGGGAAACAAACGCTAGCTCACCTTACAAGAACCACACTCTGCTGCTGAGAAAAGAGCACTCTTCTACTCTTCTGTGTTTCCTATAGGGCCAGAAGAGTGAGCTTGCTCAGAACAAAAGAACTGTGCTTCCTACACACAGGAGCCATATCTAGTTCAACTCTGCTTAGGAAACTGACAAGAACAGTAGCTCCTCTTCAGTCCAATACACTGTACTTGCTGGGAACAGACGTGAGTGCTATTTGCACTGTTTATCGCAAAGGGAGCACAATAGTGACTTTCCTTACCAGAATACATCTTTTGCTCGTAGGACCAGAAACTGCATGTGATTCAACTCCATTTTGGACTGAGAAACAAATGCTAGCTCGCCTTACAAGAAACACACTCTGCTTTTGAGAAAAGAGCACTCTTCTACTCTACTGTGTTTCCTATAGTACCAGAACAGTGAGCTTGCTCAGAACAAAAGAACTGTGCTTCCTACACACACGGGCCATATCTAGTTCAACTCTGCTTAGGAAACTGACAAGAGCAGTAGATCATCTTCAGTGCAATACACTGTACTTGCTGGGAACAGACGCTAGTGCTATTTGCCCTGTGTATGACAATGGGAGCGCAATAGTGACTCTTCTTACCAGAAAACAACTCTTGTTCTTAGGACCAGAAACTGCATGTGACTCAACTAGATTTAGGACGGGAAAAAAACGCTAGCTCACGTTACAAGAAACACTCTCTGCTTTTGAGAAAAGAGCACTCTTCTACTCTACTGTGTTTCCTATAGGGCCAGAATAGTAAGCTTGCTCAGAACAAAAGAACTGTGCATCCTACACACACGGGCTATATCTAGTTCAACTCTGCTTAGGAAACTGACCAGAACAGTAGCTCCTCTTCAGTCCAATACACTGTACTTGCTGGGAACAGACGCCAGGGCTATTTGCCCTGTGTATGACAATGGGAGCTCAATAGTGTCTCTTCTTACCAGAAAACAACTCTTGCTCCTAGGACCAGAAACTGCATGTGATTCAAATCCATTTACGACTGCAAAACAAACGCTAGCTCGCCTTACAGGAAACACACTCTGCTTTTGAGAAAAGAGCACTCTTCTACTCTACAGTGTATCCTATGTGGTCTGAACAGTGAGCTTGCTCAGAACAAAAGAACTGTGCTTCCTACACACACGGGCCATATCTAGTTCAACTCTACCTAGGAAACTGACAAGAACAGTAGCTCCTATCAGTCCAATGCACTGTACTTAATGGGAACAGACGCGAGTGCTATTTGCACTGTGTATGGCAATGGGAGCACAATAGTGACTTTCCTTACCAGCAAACAACTCTTGCTCGTAGGACCAAAAACTGCATGTGATTCAACTCCATTTAGGACTGGGCAACAAACGCTAGCTCGCCTTAAAAGAAACACACTCTGCTTTTGAGAAAAGAGCACTCTTCTAATCTACTGTGTTTCCTGTAGGGCCAGAAGAGTGAGCTTGCTCAGAACAAAAGAACTGTGCTTCCTACACACACGAGCCATATCTAGTTCAACTCTGCTTAGGAAACTGACAAGAGCAGTAGATCATCTTCAGTCCAATACACTGTACTTGCTGGGAACAGACGCGAGTGCTATTTGCACTGTGTATGACAATGGGAGCGGAATAGTGGCTCTTCTTACCAGAAAACAACTCTTGTTCGTAGGACCAGAAACTGCATGTGACTCAACTAGATTTAGGACGGGAAAAATACACTAGCTCAACTTACAAGAAACACTCTCTGCTTTTGAGAAAAGAGCACTCTTCTACTCTACTGTGTTTCCTATAGGGCCAGAACAGGGAGCTTGCTCAGAACAAAAGAACTGGGCATCCTACACACACTGGCTATATCTAGTTCAACTCTGCTTAGGAAACTGACAAGAACAGTTGGTCCACTTCAGTGCAATACACTGTACTTGCTGGGAACAGACGCCAGTGCTATTTGCCCAGTGTATGACAATGGGATCGCAATAGTGACTCTTCTTACCAGAAAAATCTCTTGCTCGTAGGACCTGAAACTGCATGTGATTCAACTCCATTTAGCACTGCGAAACAAACGCTAGCTCGCCTTACAAGAAACACACTCTGCTTTTGAGAAAAGAGCACTCTTCTACTCTACAGTGTTTCCGATGGGGTCTGAACAGTGAGCTTGCTCAGAACAAAAAAACTGTGCTTACTACACACACGGGCCATATCTAGTTCAACTCTGCTTAAGAAACTGACAAGGACATTAGCTCCTCTTCCGTCCAATACACTGTACTTGCAAAGAACAGTAGCAAGTGTTGTTTGCACTGTGTATGGCAATAGGAGCGCAATAGTGACTCTATTACCAGAAAACAACTCTTGCTCATAGGACAAGAAACTGCATGTAATTCAACTACATTTAGGATTGGGAAACAAACGCTAGCTCACCTTTCAAGAAACACACTCTGCTTTTGAGAAAAGAGCACTCTTCTACATTACTGTGTTTCCTTTAGGGCCAGAACAGTGAGCTTGCTCAAAACAAAATAACTGTGCTTCCTACACACACGGGCTATATCTAGTTCAACTCTGCTTAGGAAACTGACAAGAACAGTAGCTCCTCTTCAGTCCAATACACTGTACTTGCTGGGAGTAGACGCGAGTGCTATTTGCACTGTGTATGGCAAAGAAAGCGAAATAGTGACTCTTCTTACCAGAAAACAACTCTTGCTCGTAGGACCAGAAACTGCTTGGGATTCAACTCCGTTTCTGACTGGGAAACAAACACTAGCTAGCCTTGCAAGAAACACACTCTGCTTTTGAGAAAAGAGCACTCTTCTACTCTACTGTGTTTACTATGGGGTCCGAAAATTTAGCTTGCTCAGAACAAAAGAACTGTGCTTCACACACACGGGCCATATCTAGTTCAACTCTGCTTAGGAAACTGACAAGAACAGTAGCTCCTCTTCTGTCCAATACACTGTACTTGCTGGAAACAGACGCGAGTGCTATTTGCACTGTGTATGGCAATGGTAGAAAAATAGTGACTCTTCTTACTAGAAAAGAACTCTTGGTCGTAGGACCAGAAACTGCATGTGATTCAACTCCATTTAGGACTGGGAAACAAACGCTAGCTCACCTTACAAGAACCACACTCTGCTTCTGAGAAAAGAGCACTCTTCTACTCTTCTGTGTTTCCTATAGGGCCAGAAGAGTGAGCTTGCTCAGAACAAAAGAACTGTGCTTCCTACACACAGGAGCCATATCTAGTTCAACTCTGCTTAGGAAACTGACAAGAACAGTAGCTCCTCTTCAGTCCAATACACTGTACTTGCTGGGAACAGACGTGAGTGCTATTTGCACTGTTTATCGCAAAGGGAGCACAATAGTGACTTTCCTTACCAGAATACATCTTTTGCTCGTAGGACCAGAAACTGCATGTGATTCAACTCCATTTTGGACTGAGAAACAAATGCTAGCTCGCCTTACAAGAAACACACTCTGCTTTTGAGAAAAGAGCACTCTTCTACTCTACTGTGTTTCCTATAGTGCCAGAACAGTGCGCTTGCTCAGAACAAAAGAACTGCGCTTCCTACACACACGGGCCATATTTAGTTCAACTCTGGTTAGGAAACTGACAAGAGCAGTAGATCATCTTCAGTGCAATACACTGTACTTGCTGGGAACAGACGCGAGTGCTATTTGCCCTGTGTATGACAATGGGAGCGCAATAGTGACTCTTCTTACCAGAAAACAACTCTTGTTCTTAGGACCAGAAACTGCATGTGACTCAACTAGATTTAGGACGGGAAAAAAACGCTAGCTCACGTTACAAGAAGCACTCTCTTCTTTTCAGAAAAGAGCACTCTTCTACTCTACTGTGTTTCCTATAGGGCCAGAATAGTGAGCTTGCTCAGAACAAAAGAACTGTGCATCCTACACACACTGGCTATATCTAGTTCAACTCTGCTTAGGAAACTGACAAGAACAGTTGGTCCACTTCAGTCCAATACACTGTACTGGCTGGGAACAGACGCCAGTGCTATTTGCCCTGTGTATGACAATGGGAGCTCAATAGTGACTATTCTTACCAGAAAAATCTCTTGCTCATAGGACCTGAAACTGCATGTGATTCAACTCCATTTAGGAATGCAAAACAAACGCTAGCTCGCCTTACAAGAAACACACTCTGCTTTTGAGAAAAGAGCACTCTTCTACTCTACAGTGTTTCCTATGGGGTCTGAACAGTGAGCTTGCTCAGAACAAAAGAACTGTGCTTCCTACACACACGGGCCATATCTATGTCAAAGCTACCTAGGAAACTGACAAGAACAGTAGCTCCTCTTCAGTCCAATACACTCTACTTAATGGGAACAGACGTGAGTGCTATTTGCACTGTGTATGGCAATGGGAGCACAATAGTGACTTTCCTTACCAGAAAACAACTCTTGCTCATAGGACCAAAAACTGCATGTGTTTCAACTCCATTTAGGACTGCGAAACAAATGCTAGCTCGCCTTACAATAAACACACTCTGCTTATGATAAAAGAGCACTCTTCTACTCTTCTGTGTTTCCTTTAAGTTCCAAACAGTGAGCTTGCTCAGAACAAAAGAACTGTGCTTCCTACACACACGGGCTATATCTAGTTCAACTCTGCTTAGGAAACTGACAAGAACAGTAGCTCCTCTTCAGTCCAATACACTGTACTTGCTGGGAACAGATTCCAGTTCTATTTGCCCTGTGTATGACAATGGGAGCTCAATAGTGTCTCTTCTTACCAGAAAACAACTCTTGCTCCTAGGACCAGAAACTGCATGTGATTCAACTCCATTTACGACTGCAAAACCAACACTAGCTCGCCTTACAAGAAACACACTCTGATTTTGAGAAAAGAGCACTCTTCTACTCTACAGTGTTTCCTATGTGGTTTGAACAGTGAGGTTGCTCAGAACAAAAGAACTGTGCTTCCTACACACACGGGCCATATGTGTTCAACTCTATTTGGGAACCTGACAAGAATAGTAGCTCAACTTCAGTCCAATACACTGTACTTAATGAGAACAGACGTGAGTGCTATTTGCACTGTGTATGGCAATGGGAGCACAATAGTGACTTTCCTTACCAGAAAACAACTCTTTCTCGTAGGACCAAAAACGGCATGTGATTCAACTCCTTTTAGGATTGGGAAACAAACACTAGCTCGCCTTACAAGAAACACACTCTGCTTTTGAGAAAAGAGCACTCTTCTACTCTACTGTGTTTCCTATAGGGCCAGAACAGTGAGCTTGCTCAGAACAAAAGAACTGTGCTTCCTACACACACGGCCATATCTAGTTCAATTCTGCTTAGGAAACTGACAAGAACAGTAGATACTCTTCAGTCCAATACACTGTACATGCTGGGAACAGAGGCCAGCATATTTGTAATGTGTATGTCAATGGGAGTGGAATAGTGACTCTTCTTATCAGAAAACAACTCTTGCTCGTATGACCAGAAACTGCATGTGATTCAACTCCATTTAGGACTGGGAAACAAACACTAGGTCGCCTTACAAGAAAAACACTCTGCTTTTGAAAAAAGATCACTCTTCTGCTCTACTGTGTTTCCTATCGGGCCAGAACAGTGAGCTTGCTCAGAACAAAAGAACTGTGCTTCCCACACACATGGGCCATATCTAGTTCAATTCTGCTTAAAAAACTGACAAGAACAGTATATCCTCTTCAGTCCAATACACTGTACATGCTGGGAACAGACGCCAGTGCTATTTGTAATGTGTATGAAAATGGGAGCACAATATTGACTCTTCTTACCAGAAAACAACTCTTGCTCGTAGGACCAGAAACTGCATGTGATTCAACTCCATTTAGGACTGTGAAACAAACGCTAGCTCGCCTTACAAGAAACACACTCTGCTTTTGAGAAAAGAGCACTCTTCTACTCTACAGTGTTTCCTATGGGGTCTGAACAGTGAGCTTGCTCAGAACAAAAGAACTGTGCTTCCTACACACACGGGCCATATCTAGTTCAACTCTACCTAGGAAACTGACAAGAACAGTAGCTCCTCTTCAGTCCAATACACTGTACTTAATGGGAACAGACGCGAGTGCTATTTGCACTGTGTAGGGCAATGGGAGCACAATAGTGACTTTCCTTACCAGAAAACAACTCTTGCTCGTAGGACCAAAAACTGCATGTGATTCAACTCCATTTAGGAATGGGAAACAAACGCTAGCTCGCCTTACAAGAAACACACTCTGCTTTTGAGAAAAGATCACTCTTCTAATCTACTGTGTTTCCTGGAGGGCCAGAAGAGTGAGCTTGCTCAGAACAAAAGAACTGTGCTTCCTACACACACGAGCCATATCTAGTTCAACTCTGCTTAGGAAACTGACAAGAGCAGTAGATCATCTTCAGTCCAATACACTGTACATGCTGGGAACAGACGCGAGTGCTATTTGCCCTGTGTATGACAATGGGAGGGCAATAGTGACTCTTCTTACCAGAAAACAACTCTTGTTCTTAGGACCAGAAACTGCATGTGACTCAACTAGATTTAGGACGGGAAAAAAACGCTAGCTCGCCTTTCAAGAAACAATCTCTGCTTTTGAGAAAAGAGCACTCTTCTACCCTACTGTGTTTCCTATAGGGCCAGAATAGTGAGCTTGCTCAGAACAAAAGAACTTTGCATCCTACACACACTGGCTATATCTAGTTCAACTCCGCTTAGGAAACTGACAAGAACAGTTGGTCCACTTCAGTCCAATACACTGTACTTGCTGGGAACAGACGCCAGTGCTATTTGCCCTGTGAATGACTATGGGAGCTCAATAGTGTCTCTTCTTACCAGAAAAATCTCTTGCTCATAGGACCTGAAACTGCGTGTGATTCAACTCCATTTAGGACTGCAAAACAAACGCTAGCTTGCCTTACAAGAAACACACTCTGCTTTTGAGAAAAGAGCACTCTTCTACTCTACAGTGTTTCCTATGTGGTCTGAACAGTGAGCTTGCTCAGAACAAAAGAACTGTGCTTCCTACACACATGGGCCATATCTAGTTCAATTCTGCTTAGGAAACTGACAAGAACAGTAGATCCTCTTCAGTCCAATACACTGTACATGCTGGGAACAGACGCCAGTGCTATTTGCCCTGTGCATGACAATGGGAGTGCAATAGAGACTCTTCTTAACAGAAAACAACTCTTGCTCGTAGGACCAGAAACTGCATGTGATTCAACTAGATTTAGGACGGGAAAAAAACGCTAGCTTTCCTTACAAGAAACACTCTCTGCTTTTGAGAAAAGAGCACTCTTCTACTCTACTGTGTTTCCTATAGGGCCAGAATAGTGAGCTTGCTCAGAACAAAAGAACTTTGCATCCTACACACACTGGCTATATCTAGTTCAACTCTGCTTAAGAAACTGACAAGAACAGTTGGTCCACTTCAGTCCAATACACTGTACTTGCTGGGAACAGACGCCAGTGCTGTTTGCCCTGTGAATGACAATGGGAGCTCAATAGTGTCTCTTCTTACCAGAAAAATCTCTTGCTCATAGGACCTGAAACTGCATGTGATTCAACTCCATTTAGGACTGCAAAACAAATGCTAGCTCGCCTTACAAGAAACACACTCTGCTTTTGAGAAAAGAGCACTCTTCTACTCTACAGTGTTTCCTATGGGGTCTGAACAGTGAGCTTGCTCAGAACAAAAGAACTGTGCTTCCTACACACACGGGCCATATCTAGTTCAACTCTACCTAGGAAACTGACAAGAACAGTAGCTCCTCTTCAGTCCAATACACTGTACTTAATGGGAACAGACGCGAGTGCTATTTGCACTGTGTAGGGCAATGGGAGCACAATAGTGACTTTCCTTACCAGAAAACAACTCTTGCTCGTAGGACCAAAAACTGCATGTGATTCAACTCCATTTAGGACTGGGAAACAAACGCTAGCTCGCCTTACAAGAAACACACTCTGCTTTTGAGAAAAGATCACTCTTCTAATCTACTGTGTTTCCTGGAGGGCCAGAAGAGTGAGCTTGCTCAGAACAAAAGAACTGTGCTTCCTACACACACGAGCCATATCTAGTTCAACTCTGCTTAGGAAACTGACAAGAGCAGTAGATCATCTTCAGTCCAATACACTGTACATGCTGGGAACAGACGCGAGTGCTATTTGCCCTGTGTATGACAATGGGAGGGCAATAGTGACTCTTCTTACCAGAAAACAACTCTTGTTCTTAGGACCAGAAACTGCATGTGACTCAACTAGATTTAGGACGGGAAAAAAACGCTAGCTCGCCTTACAAGAAACACTCTCTGCTTTTGAGAAAAGAGCACTCTTCTACCCTACTGTGTTTCCTATAGGGCCAGAATAGTGAGCTTGCTCAGAACAAAAGAACTTTGCATCCTACACACACTGGCTATATCTAGTTCAACTCCGCTTAGGAAACTGACAAGAACAGTTGGTCCACTTCAGTCCAATACACTGTACTTGCTGGGAACAGACGCCAGTGCTATTTGCCCTGTGAATGACTATGGGAGCTCAATAGTGTCTCTTCTTACCAGAAAAATCTCTTGCTCATAGGACCTGAAACTGCGTGTGATTCAACTCCATTTAGGACTGCAAAACAAACGCTAGCTTGCCTTACAAGAAACACACTCTGCTTTTGAGAAAAGAGCACTCTTCTACTCTACAGTGTTTCCTATGTGGTCTGAACAGTGAGCTTGCTCAGAACAAAAGAACTGTGCTTCCTACACACACGGGCAATATCTAGTTCAACTCTACCTAGGAAACTGACACGAACAGTAGCTCCTCTTCAGTCCAATACACTGTACTTAATGGGAACAGACGCGAGTGCTATTTGCACTGTGTATGGCAATGGGAGCACAATAGTGACTTTCCTTACCAGAAAACAACTCTTGCTCGTAGGACCAAAAACTGCATGTGATTCAACTCCATTTAGTACTGCGAAACAAACGCTAGCTCGCCTTATAAGAAACACACTCTGCTTATGATAATAGAGCACTCTTCTACTCTTCTGTGTTTCCTTTAAGTTCGAAACAGTGAGCTTGCTCAGAACAAAAGAACTGTGCCTCCTACACACACGGGCTATATCTAGTTCAACTCTGCTTAGGAAACTGACAAGAACAATAGCTCCTCTTCAGTCCAATACACTGTACTTGCTGGGAACAGACACCAGTGCTATTTGCCCTGTGTATGACAATGGGAGCTCAATAGTGACTCTTCTTACCAGAAAAAACTCTTGCTCCTAGGACAAGAAACTGCATGTGATTCAACTCCATTTAGGACTGCAAAACAAACGCTAGCTCGCCTTACAAGAAACAAACTCTGCTTTTGAGAAAAGAGCACTCTTCTACTCTACAGTGTTTCCTATATGGTCTGAACAGTGAGCTTGCTCAGAACAAAAGAACTGTGATTACTACACACAAGGGCCATATCTCTTCAACTCTATTTAGGAAACTGACAAGAACAGTAGCTACACTTCAGTCCAATACACTGTACTTAATGGGAACAGACATGAGTGCTATTTGCATTGTGTATGGCAATGGGAGCACAATAGTGACTTTCCTTACCAGAAAACAACTCTTGCTCGTAGGACCAAAAACGGCATGTGATTCAACTCCTTTTAGGACTGGGAAACAAACACTAGCTCGCCTTACAAGAAACACACTCTGCTTTTGAGAAAAGATCACTCTTCTACTCTACTGTGTTTCCTATAGGGCCAGAACAGTGAGCTTGCTCAGAACAAAAGAACTGTGCTTCCTACACACACGGCCATATCTAGTTCAATTCTGCTTAGGAAACTGACAAGAACAGTAGATACTCTTCAGTCCAATACACTGTACATGCTGGGAACAGACGCCAGCATATTTGTAATGTGTATGTCAATGGGAGTGGAATAGTGACTCTTCTTATCAGAAAACAACTCTTGCTCGTAGAACCAGAAACTGCATGTGATTCAACTCAATTTAGGACTGGGAAACAAACACTAGGTCGCCTTACAAGAAAAACACTCTGCTTTTGAAAAAAGATCTCTCTTCTACTATACTGTGTTTCCTATAGGGCTAGAACAGTGAGCTTGCTCAGAACAAAAGAACTGTGCTTCCTACACACACGGCCATATCTAGTTCAATTCTGCTTAGGAAACTGACAAGAATAGTATATCCTCTTCAGTCCAATACACTGTACATGCTGGGAACAGAAGCCAGTGCTATTTGTAATGTCTATGACAATGGGAGCGCAATATTGACTCTTCTTACCAGAAAACAACTCTTGCTCGTAGGACGAGAAACTGCATGTGATTCAACTCCATTTACGACTGCGAAACAAACGCTAGCTCGCCTAGCAAGAAACATACTCTGCTTTTGAGAAAAGAGCACTCTTCTACTCTACTGTGTTTCCTATAGGGCCAGAATAGTGAGCTTGCTCAGAACAAAAGAACTGTGCTTCCTACACACACCGGCAATATCTAGGTAAATTCTGCATACGAAACTGACAAGAACAGTAGCTCCTCTTCAGTCCAATACACTGTACATGCTGGGAACAGACGCAAGTGCTATTTGCACTGTGTATGCAATGGGAGCACAATAGTGACTTACCTTACCAGAAAACAACTCTTGCTCTTAGGATCAAAAACTGCATGTGATTCAACTCCATTTAGGACTGGGAAACAAACGCTAGCTCGCCTTACAAGAAACACACTCTGCTTTTGAGAAAAGATCACTCTTCTTCTCTATTGTGTTTTCTATAGGGCCAGAACAGTGAGCTTGCTCAGAACAAAAGAACTGTGCTTCCTACACACATGGCCATATCTAGTTCAATTCTGCTTAGGAAACTGACAAGAACAGTAGATCCTCTTCAGTCCAATACACTGTACATGCTGGGAACAGACGCCAGTGCTATTTGCCCTGTGTATGACAATGGGAGTGCAATAGAGATTCTTCTTAACAGAAAACAACTCTTGCTCGTAGGACCAGAAACTGCATGTGATTCAACTCCATTTAGGACTGGGAAACAAATGCTAGCTCGCCTTACAAGAAACACACTCTGCTTTTGAGAAAAGTTCACTCTTCTACTCTAATGTGTTTCCTATGGGTTCGATCAGTGAGCTTACAGTACAAAAGAACTGTGCTTCCTACACACAGGGGCCATATCTATTTCAACTCTGCTTAGGAAACTTTCAAGAACAGTAGCTCCTCTTCAGTCCAATACACTGTACTTGATGGGAACAGACGCGAGTCCTCTTTGCACTGTGTGTGGCAATGGGAGCGCAATAGTGACTTTCCTTACCAGAAAACAACTCTTTCTCGTAGGATCAAAAACTGCATGTGATTCAACTCCATTTAGGACTCGGAAACAAATGCTAGCTCCCCTTACAAGGAACACTCTGCTTTTGAGAAAAGTTCACTCTTCTACTCTACGGTGTTTCCTATAGGGCCAGAACAGTGAGCTTACTCAGAGCAAATGAACTGTGCTTAGTACACACACGGGCTATATCTAGTTCAACTCTGCTTAGGAAACTGACAAGAACAGTAGCTCCTCTTCAGTCCAATACACTGTACATGCTGGGAACAGACGCCAGTGCTATTTGCCCTGTGTATGATAATGGGAGCACAATAGTGACTCTTCTTACCAGAAAACAACTCTTGCTCATAGGACCAGAAACTGCATGTGGTTCAACTCCATTTAGAACTGGGAAACAAACGCTAGCTCGCCTTACAATAAACACACTCTGCTTTTGAGAAAACAGCACTCTTCTACTCTAATGTGTTTTTTGTAGGGCCAGAATAGTGAGCTTGCTCAGAACAAAAGAACTGTGCTTCCTACACACACGGGCTATATAGTTCAACTCTGCTTAGGAAACTGACAAGAACAGTAGCTCCTCTTCAGTCCAATACACTGTACATGCTGGGAACAGACGCCAGTGCTATTTGCCCTGTGTATGACAATGGGAGCGCAATAGTGACTTTCCTTTCCAGAAAACAACTCTTGCTCGTAGGACCAGAAACTGCATGGGATTCAACTCCATTTAGGACTGGGAAACAAACGCTAGCTCGCCTTACAAGAAACACACTCTGCTTTTGAGAAAAGAGCACTCTTCTAATCTACTGTGTTTCCTGTACGGCCAGAAGAGTGAGCTTGCTCAGAACAAAAGAACTGTGCTTCCTACACACACGAGCCCTATCTAGTTCAACTCTGCTTAGGAAACTGACAAGAACAGCAGCTCCTCTTCAGTCCAATACACTGTACTTGATGGGAACAGACGTGAGTGCTATTTGCACTGTTTATCGCAAAGGGAGCACAATAGTGACTTTCCTTACCAGAATACATCGCTTGCTCGTAGGACCAGAAACTGCATGTGATTCAACTCCATTTTGGACTGAGAAACAAATGCTAGCTCGCCTTACAAGAAACACACTCTGCTTTTGAGAAAAGAGCACTCTTCTACTCTTCTGTGTTTCCTATAGTGCCAGAGCAGTGAGCTTGCTCAGAACAAAAGAACTGTGCTTCCTACACATACGGGCCATATCTAGTTCAACTCTGCTTAGGAAACTGACAAGAGGAGTAGATCATCTTCAGTGCAATACACTGTACTTGCTGGGAACAGACGCGAGTGCTATTTGCCCTGTGTATGACAAAGGGAGCGGAATAGTTGCTCTTCTTACCAGAAAACAACTCTTGTTCGTAGGACCAGAAACTGCATGTGACTCAACTAGATTTAGGACGGGAAAAATACACTAGCTCAACTTACAAGAAACACTCTCTGCTTTTGAGAAAAGAGCACTCTTCTACTCTACTGTGTTTCCTATAGGGCCAGAATAGTGAGCTTCCTCAGAACAAAAGAACTGGGCATCCTACACACACTGGCTATATCTTGTTCAACTCTGCTTAGGAAACTGACAAGAACAGTTGGTCCACTTCAGTGCAATACACTGTACTTGCTGGGAACAGACACCAGTGCTATTTGCCCTGTGTATGACAATGGGAGCTCAATAGTGACTCTTCTTACCAGAAAAATCTCTTGCTCGTAGGACCTGAAACTGCATGTGATTCAACTCCATTTAGCACTGCGAAACAAACGCTAGCTTGCCTTACAAGAAACACACTCTGCTTTTGAGAAAAGAGCACTCTTCTACTCTACAGTGTTTCCGATGGGGTCTGAACAGTGAGCTTGCTCAGAACAAAAGAACTGTGCTTCCTACACACACGGGCCATATCTAGTTCAACTCTGCTTAGGAAACTGACAAGGACATTAGCTCCTCTTCTGTCCAATACACTGTACTTGCAAAGAACAGTAGCAAGTGTTGTTTGCACTGTGTATGGCAATAGGAGCGCAATAGTGACTCTATTACCAGAAAACAACTCTTGCTCATAGGACAAGAAACTGCATGTAATTCACCTACATTTAGGACTGGGAAACAAACGCTAGCTCACCTTACAAGAAACACACTCTGCTTTTGAGAAAAGAGCACTCTTCTACATTACTGTGTTTCCTTTAGGGCCAGAACAGTGAGCTTGCTCAAAACAAAAGAACTGTGCTTCCTACACACACGGGCTATATCTAGTTCAACTCTGCTTAGGAAACTGACAAGAACAGTAGCTCCTCTTCAGTCCAATACACTGTACTTGCTGGGAGTAGACGCGAGTGCTATTTGCACTGTGTATGGCAAAGAAAGCGAAATAGTGACTCTTCTTACCAGAAAACATCTCTTGCTCGTAGGACCAGAAGCTGCATGGGATTCAACTCCGTTTCTGACTGGGAAACAAACACTAGCCAGCCTTACAAGAAACACACTCTGCTTTTGACACAAGAGCACTCTTCTACTCTACTGTGTTTACTATGGGGTCCGAAAATTTAGCTTGCTCAGAACAAAAGAACTGTGCTTCACACACACGGGCCATATCTAGTTCAACTCTGCTTAGGAAACTGACAAGAACAGTAGCTCCTCTTCTGTCCAATACACTGTACTTGCTGGGAACAGACGTGAGTGCTATTTGCACTGTGTATGGCAATGGTAGAAAAATAGTGACTCTTCTTACTAGAAAAGAACTCTTGCTCGTAGGACCAGAAACTGCATGTGATTCAACTCCATTTAGGACTGGGAAACAAACGCTAGCTCACCTTACAAGAACCACACTCTGCTTCTGAGAAAAGAGCACTCTTCTACTCTTCTGTGTTTCCTATAGGGCCAGAAGAGTGAGCTTGCTCAGAACAAAAGAACTGTGCTTCCTACACACACGAGCCATATCTAGTTCAACTCTGCTTAGGAAACTAACAAGAACAGTAGCTCCTCTTCAGTCCAATACACTGTACTTGCTGGGAACAGACGTGAGTGCTATTTGCACTGTTTATCGCAAAGGGAGCACAATAGTGACTTTCCTTACCAGAATACATCTTTTGCTCGTAGGACCAGAAACTGCAAGTGATTCAACACCATTTTGGACTGAGAAACAAATGCTAGCTCGCCTTACAAGAAACACACTCTGCTTTTGAGAAAAGAGCACACTTCTACTCTACTGTATTTCCTATAGTGCCAGAACAGTGAGCTTGCTCAGAACAAAAGAACTGTGCTTCCTACACACACGGGCCATATCTAGTTCAACTCTGCTTAGGAAACTGACAAGAGCAGTAGATCATCTTCAGTGCAATACACTGTACTTGCTGGGAACAGACGCGAGTGCTATTTGCCCTGTGTATGACAATGGGAGCGCAATAGTGACACTTCTTACCAGAAAACAACTCTTGTTCTTAGGACCAGAAACTGCATGTGACTCAACTAGAATTAGGACGGGAAAAAAACGCTAGCTCACGTTACAAGAAACACTCTCTGCTTTTGAGAAAAGAGCACTCTTCTACTCTACTGTGTTTCCTATAGGGCCAGAATAGTAAGCTTGCTCAGAACAAAAGAACTGTGCATCCTACACACACGGCTATATCTAGTTCAACTCTGCTTAGGAAACTGACAAGAACAGTAGATCCTCTTCAGTCCAATACACTGTACTTGCTGGGAACAGACGCCAGTGCTATTTGCCCTGTGTATGACAATGGGAGCTCAATAGTGTCTCTTCTTACCAGAAAACAACTCTTGCTCCTAGGACCAGAAACTGCATGTGATTCAAATCCATTTAGGACTGCAAAAGAAACGCTAGCTCGCCTTACAAGAAACACACTCTGCTTTTGAGAAAAGAGCACTCTTCTACTCTACTGTGTTTCCTATAGGGCCAGAACAGTGAGCTTGCTCAGAACAAAAGAACTGTGCTTCCTACACACACGAGCCATATCTAGTTAAATTCTGCTTAGGAATCTGACAAGAACAGTAGCTCCACTTCAGTCCAATACACTGTACTTAATGGGAACAGACGTGAGTGCTATTTGCACTGTGTATGGCATTGGGAGCACAATAGTGACTTTCCTTACCAGAAAACAACTCTTGCTCGTAGGACCAAAAACGGCATGTGATTCAACTCCTTTTAGGACTGGGAAACAAACACTAGCTCGCCTTACAAGAAACACACTCTGCTTTTGAGAAAAGATCACTCTTCTACTCTACTGTGTTTCCTATAGGGCCAGAACAGTGAGCTTGCTCCGAACAAAAGAACTGTGATTCCTACACACACGGCCATATCTAGTTCAATTCTGATTAGGAAAATGACAAGAACAGTAGATACTCTTCAGTCCAATACACTGTACATTCTGGGAACAGACGCGAGTGCTATTTGCACTGTGTATGGCAATGGGAGCACAATAGTGACTTACCTTACCAGAAAACAACTCTTGCTCGTAGGATCAAAAACTCCATGTGATTCAACTCCATTTAGGACTGGGAAACAAATGCTAGCTCGCCTTACAAGAAACACACTCTGCTTTTGAGAAAAGAGCACTCTTCTACTCTATTGTGTTTTCTATAGGGCCTGAACAGTGAGCTTGCTCAGAACAAAAGAACTGTGCTTCTTACACACATGGGACATATCTAGTTCAATTCTGCTTAGGAAACTGACAAGAACAGTAGATCCTCTTCAGTCCAATACACTGTACATGCTGGGAACAGACGCCAGTGCTATTTGCCCTGTGTATGACAATGGGAGTGCAATAGAGACTCTTCTTAACAGAAAACAACTCTTGCTCGTAGGACCAGAAACTGCATGTGATTCAACTCCATTTAGGACTGGGAAACAAATGCTAGCTCGCCTTACAAGAAACACACTCTGCTTTTGAGAAAAGAGCACTCTTCTACTCTACTGTGTTTCCTATAGTGCCAGAACAGTGAGCTTGCTCAGAACAAAAGAACTGTGCTTCCTACACACACGAGACATATCTAGTTCAACTCTGCTTAGGAAACTGACAAGAGCAGTAGATCATCTTCAGTGCAATACACTGTACTTGCTGGGAACAGACGCGAGTGCTATTTGCCCTGTGTATGATAATGGGAGCGCAATAGTGACTCTTCTTACCAGAAAACAACTCTTGTTCTTAGGACCAGAAACTGCATGTGACTCAACTAGATTTAGGACGGGAAAAAAACGCTAGCTCACGTTACAAGAAACACTCTCTGCTTTTGAGAAAAGAGCACTCTTCTACTCTACTGTGTTTCCTATAGGGCCAGAATAGTAAGCTTGCTCAGAGCAAAAGAACTGTGCATCCAACACACACGGGCTATATCTAGTTCAACTCTGCTTAGGAAACTGACAAGAACAGTAGCTCCTCTTCAGTCCAATACACTGTACTTGCTGGGAACAGACGCCAGTGCTATTTGCCCTGTGTATGACAATGGGAGCTCAATAGTGTCTCTTCTTACCAGAAAACAACTCTTGCTCCTAGGACCAGAAACTGCATGTGATTCAACTCCATTTAGGACTGCAAAACAAACGCTAGCTCGCCTTACAAGAAACACACTCTGCTTTTGAGAAAAGAGCACTCTTCTACTCTGCAGTGTATCCTATGTGGTCTGAACAGTGAGCTTGCTCAGAACAAAAGAACTCTGCTTCCTACACACAAGGGCCATTTCTGTTCAACTCTATTTAGGAACCTAACAAGAACAGTAGCTCCACTTCAGTCCAATACACTGTACTTAATGGGAACAGACGTGAGAGCTATTTGCACTGTGTATGGCATTGGGAGCACAATAGTGACTTTCCTTACCAGAAAACAACTCTTGCTCGTAGGACCAAAAACGGCATGTGATTCAACTCCTTTTAGGACTGGGAAACAAACACTAGCTCGCCTTACAAGAAACACACTCTGCTTTTGAGAAAAGATCACTCTTCTACTCTACTGTGTTTCCTATAGGGCCAGAACAGTGAGCTTGCTCCGAACAAAAGAACTGTGATTCCTACACACACGGCCATATCTAGTTCAATTCTGCTTAGGAAAATGACAAGAACAGTAGATACTCTTCAGTCCAATACACTGTACATTCTGGGAACAGACGCGAGTGCTATTTGCACTGTGTATGGCAATGGGAGCACAATAGTGACTTACCTTACCAGAAAACAACTCTTGCTCGTAGGATCAAAAACTCCATGTGATTCAACTCCATTTAGGACTGGGAAACAAATGCTAGCTCGCCTTACAAGAAACACACTCTGCTTTTGAGAAAAGAGCACTCTTCTACTCTATTGTGTTTTCTATAGGGCCTGAACAGTGAGCTTGCTCAGAACAAAAGAACTGTGCTTCTTACACACATGGGACATATCTAGTTCAATTCTGCTTAGGAAACTGACAAGAACAGTAGATCCTCTTCAGTCCAATACACTGTACATGCTGGGAACAGACGCCAGTGCTATTTGCCCTGTGTATGACAATGGGAGTGCAATAGAGACACTCTTAACAGAAAACAACTCTTGCTCGTAGGACCAGAAACTGCATGTGATTCAACTCCATTTAGGACTGGGAAACAAATGCTAGCTCGCCTTACAAGAAACACACTCTGCTTTTGAGAAAAGAGCACTCTTCTACTCTACTGTGTTTCCTATAGTGCCAGAACAGTGAGCTTGCTCAGAACAAAAGAACTGTGCTTCCTACACACACGAGCCATATCTAGTTCAACTCTGCTTAGGAAACTGACAAGAGCAGTAGATCATCTTCAGTGCAATACACTGTACTTGCTGGGAACAGACGCGAGTGCTATTTGCCCTGTGTATGATAATGGGAGCGCAATAGTGACTCTTCTTACCAGAAAACAACTCTTGTTCTTAGGACCAGAAACTGCATGTGACTCAACTATATTTAGGACGGGAAAAAAACGCTAGCTCACGTTACAAGAAACACTCTCTGCTTTTGAGAAAAGAGCACTCTTCTACTCTACTGTGTTTCCTATAGGGCCAGAATAGTAAGCTTGCTCAGAACAAAAGAACTGTGCATCCAACACACACGGGCTATATCTAGTTCAACTCTGCTTAGGAAACTGACAAGAACAGTAGCTCCTCTTCAGTCCAATACACTGTACTTGCTGGGAACAGACGCCAGTGCTATTTGCCCTGTGTATGACAATGGGAGCTCAATAGTGTCTCTTCTTACCAGAAAACAACTCTTGCTCCTAGGACCAGAAACTGCATGTGATTCAACTCCATTTAGGACTGCAAAACAAACGCTAGCTCACCTTACAAGAAACACACTCTGCTTTTGAGAAAAGAGCACTCTTCTACTCTGCAGTGTATCCTATGTGGTCTGAACAGTGAGCTTGCTCAGAACAAAAGAACTCTGCTTCCTACACACAAGGGCCATTTCTGTTCAACTCTATTTAGGAACCTGACAAGAACAGTAGCTCCACTTCAGTCCAATACACTGTACTTGATGGGAACAGATGTGAGTGCTATTTGCACTGTGTATGGCATTGGGAGCATAATAGTGACTTTCCTTACCAGAAAACAACTCTTGCTCGTAGGACCAAAAACGGCATGTGATTCAACTCCTTTTAGGACTGGGAAACAAACACTAGCTCGCCTTACAAGAAACACACTCTGCTTTTGAGAAAAGATCACTCTTCTACTCTACTGTGTTTCCTATAGGGCCAGAACAGTGAGCTTGCTCCGAACAAAAGAACTGTGCTTCCTACACACACGGGCCATATCTAGATCAACTCTAACTAGGAAACTGACAAGAACAGTAGCTCCTCTTCAGTCCAATACACTGTACTTAATGGGAACAGACGCGAGTGCTATTTGCACTGTGTATGGCAATGGGAGCACAATAGTGACTTTCCTTACCAGAAAACAACTCTTGCTCGTAGGACCAAAAACTGCATGTGATTCAACTCCATTTAGGACTGGGCAACAAACGCTAGCTCGCCTTAAAAGAAACACACTCTGCTTTTGAGAAAAGAGCACTCTTCTAATCTACTGTGTTTCCTATAGGGCCAGAAGAGTGAGCTTGCTCAGAACAAAAGAACTGTGCTTCCTACACACACGAGCCATATCTAGTTCAACTCTGCTTAGGAAACAGACAAGAGCAGTAGATCATCTTCAGTCCAATACACTGTACTTGCTGGGAACAGACGCGAGTGCTATTTGCCCTGTGTATGACAATGGGAGCAGAATAGTGGCTCTTCTTACCAGAAAACAACTCTTGTTCGTAGGACCAGAAACTGCATGTGACTCAACTAGATTTAGGAAGGGAAAAATACACTAGCTCAACTTACAAGAAACACTCTCTGCTTTTGAGAAAAGAGCACTCTTCTACTCTACAGTGTTTCCTATTGGGTCTGAACAGTGAGCTTGCTCAGAACAAAAGAACTGTGCTTCCTACACACACGGGCCATATCTAGTTCAACTCTACCTAGGAAACTGACAAGAACAGTAGCTCCTCTTCAGTCCAATACACTGTACTTAATGGGAACAGACGCGAGTGCTATTTGCCCTGTGTATGACAATGGGAGCGGAATAGTGGCTCTTCTTACCAGAAAACAACTCTTGTTCGTAGGACCAGAAACTGCATGTGACTCAACTAGATTTAGGACGGGAAAAATACACTAGCTCAACTTACAAGAAACACTCTCTGCTTTTGAGAAAAGAGCACTCTTCTACTCTACTGTGTTTCCTATAGGGCCAGAATAGTGAGCTTGCTCAGAACAAAAGAACTGGGCATCCTACACACACTGGCTATATCTAGTTCAACTCTGCTTATGAAACTGACAAGAACAGTTGGTCCACTTCAGTGCAATACACTGTACTTGCTGGGAACAGACGCCAGTGCTATTTGCCCAGTGTATGACAATGGGAGCTCAATAGTGACTCTTCTTACCAGAAAAATCTCTTGCTCGTAGGACCTGAAACTGCATGTGATTCAACTCCATTTAGCACTGCGAAACAAACGCTAGCTCGCCTTACAAGAAACACACTCTGCTTTTGAGAAAAGAGCACTCTTCTACTCTACAGTGTTTCTGATGGGGTCTGAACAGTGAGCTTGCTCAGAACAAAAGAACTGTGCTTCCTACACACACGGGCCATATCTAGTTCAACTCTGCTTAGGAAACTGACAAGGACATTAGCTCCTCTTCTGTCCAATACACTGTACATGCAAAGAACAGCAGCAAGTGTTGTTTGCACTGTGTATGGCAATAGGAGCGCAATAGTGACTCTTCTTACCAGAAAACAACTCTTGCTCATAGGACAAGAAACTGCATGTAATTCAACTACATTTAGGACTGGGAAACAAACGCTAGCTCACCTTTCAAGAAACACACTCTGCTTTTGAGAAAAGAGCACTCTTCTACATTACTGTGTTTCCTTTAGGGCCAGAACAGTGAGCTTGCTCAAAACAAAAGAACTGTGCTTCCTACACACACGGGCTATATCTAGTTCAACTCTGCTTAGGAAACTGACAAGAACAGTAGCTCCTCTTCAGTCCAATACACTGTACTTGCTGGGAGTAAACGCGAGTGCTATTTGCACTGTGTATGGCAAAGAAAGCGAAATAGTGACTCTTCTTACCAGAAAACAACTCTTGCTCGTAGGACCAGAAACTGCTTGGGATTCAACTCCGTTTCTGACTGGGAAACAAACACTAGGTAGCCTTGCAAGAAACACACTCTGCTTTGGAGAAAAGAGCACTCTTCTACTCTACTGTGTTTACTATGGGGTCCGAAAATTTAGCTTGCTCAGAACAAAAGAACTGTGCTTCACACACACGGGCCATATCTAGTCCAACTCTGCTTAGGAAACTGACAAGAACAGTAGCTCCTCTTCTGTCCAATACACTGTACTTGCTGGGAACAGACGCGAGTGCTATTTGCACTGTGTATGGCAATGGTAGAAAAATAGTGACTCTTCTTACTAGAAAAGAACTCTTGGTCATAGGACCAGAAACTGCATGTGATTCAACTCCATTTAGGACTGGAAAACAAACACTAGCTCACCTTACAAGAACCACACTCTGCTTCTGAGAAAAGAGCACTCTTCTACTCTTCTGTGTTTCCTATAGGGCCAGAAGAGTGAGCTTGCTCAGAACAAAAGAACTGTGCTTCCTACACACAGGAGCCATATCTAGTTCAACTCTGCTTAGGAAACTGACAAGAACAGTAGCTCCTCTTCAGTCCAATACACTGTACTTGCTGGGAACAGACTTGAGTGCTATTTGCACTGTTTATCGCAAAGGGAGCACAATAGTGACTTTCCTTACCAGAATACATCTTTTGCTCGTAGGACCAGAAACTGCATGTGATTCAACTCCATTTTGGACTGAGAAACAAATGCTAGCTCGCCTTACAAGAAACACACTCTGCTTTTGAGAAAAGAGCACTCTTCTACTCTACTGTGTTTCCTATAGTGCCAGAACAGTGAGCTTGCTCAGAACAAAAGAACTGTGCTTCCTACACACACGGGCCATATCTAGTTCAACTCTGCTTAGGAAACTGACAAGAGCAGTAGATCATCTTCAGTGCAATACACTGTACTTGCTGGGAACAGACGCGAGTGCTATTTGCCCTGTGTATGACAATGGGAGCGCAATAGTGACTCTTCTTACCAGAAAACAACTCTTGTTCTTAGGACCAGAAACTGCATGTGACTCAACTAGATTTAGGACGGGAAAAAAACGCTAGCTCACGTTACAAGAAACACTCTCTGTTTTTGAGAAAAGAGCACTCTTCTACTCTACTGTGTTTCCTATAGGGCCAGAATAGTGAGCTTGCTCAGAACAAAAGAACTTTGCATCCTACACACACTGGCTATATCTAGTTCAACTCTGCTTAGGAAACTGACAAGAACAGTTGGTCCACTTCAGTCCAATACACTGTACTTGCTGGGAACAGACGCCAGTGCTATTTGCCCTGTGTATGACAATGGGAGCTCAATAGTGACTATTCTTACCAGAAAATCTCTTGCTCGTAGGACCTGAAACTGCATGTGATTCAACTCCATTTAGGACTGCAAAACAAACGCTAGCTCGCCTTACAAGAAACACACTCTGCTTTTGAGAAAAGAGCACTCTTCTACTCTACAGTGTTTCCTATGGGGTCTGAACAGTGAGCTTGCTCAGAACAAAAGAACTGTGCTTCCTACACACACGGGCCATATCTAGTTCAACTCTACCTAGGAAACTGACAAGAACAGTAGCTCCTCTTCAGTCCAATACACTCTACTTAATGGGAACAGACGCGAGTGCTATTTGCACTATGTATGGCAATGGGAGCACAATAGTGACTTTCCTTACCAGAAAATAACTCTTGCTCATAGGACCAAAAACTGCATGTGTTTCAACTCCATTTAGGACTGTGAAACAAACGCTAGCTCGCCTTACAATAAACACACTCTGCTTATGATAAAAGAGCACTCTTCTACTCTTCTGTGTTTCCTTTAAGTTCCAAACAGTGAGCTTGCTCAGAACAAAAGAACTGTGCTTCCTACACACACGGGCCATATCTGTTCAACTCTATTTAGGAACCTGACAAGAACAGTAGCTCCACTTCAGTCCAATACACTGTACTTAATGGGAACAGACGTGAGTGCTATTTGCACTGTGTATGGCAATGGGAGCACAATAGTGACTTTCCTTACCAGAAAACAACTCTTGCTCATAGGACCAAAAACGGCATGTGATTCAACTGCTTTTAGGACTGGGAAACAAACACTAGCTCCCCTTACAAGAAACACACTCTGCTTTTGAGAAAAGATCACTCTTCTACTCTACTGTGTTTCCTATAGGGCCAGAACAGTGAGCTTGCTCAGAACAAAAGAACTGTGCTTCCTACACAAACGGCCATATCTAGTAGAATTCTGCTTAGGAAAATGACAAGAACAGTAGATACTCTTCAGTCCAATACACTGTACATGCTTGGAACAGCGGCCAGCATATTTGTAATGTGTATGTCAATGGGAGTGGAATAGTGACTCTTCTTATCAGAAAACAACTCTTGCTCGTAGGAACAGAAACTGCATGTGATTCAACTCCATTTAGCACTGGGAAACAAACACTAGTTCGCCTTACAAGAAAAACACTCTGCTTTTGAAAAAAGATCACTCTTCTACTCTACTGTGTTTCCTATAGGGCCAGAACAGTGAGCTTGCTCAGAACAAAAGAACTGTGCTTCCTACACACACGGCCATATTTAGTTCAATTCTGCTTAGGAAACTGACAAGAACAGTATATCCTCTTCAGTCCAATACACTGTACATGCTGGTAACAGACGCCAGTGCTATTTGTAATGTTTATGACAATGGGAGCGCAATATTGACTCTTCTTACCAGAAAACAACTCTTGCTCGTAGGACCAGAAACTGCATGTGATTCAACTCCATTTAGGACTGCGAAACAAACGCTAGCTCGCCTTACAAGAAACACACTCTGCTTTTGAGAAAAGAGCACTCTTCTACTCTACAGTGTTTCCTATGGGGTCTGAACAGTGAGCTTGCTCAGAACAAAAGAACTGTGCTTCCTACACACACGGGCTATATCTAGTTCAACTCTACCTAGGAAACTGACAAGAACAGTAGCTCCTCTTCAGTGCAATACACTGTACTTAATGGGAACAGACGCTAGTGCTATTTGCACTGTGTATGGCAATGGGAGCACAATAGTGACTTTTCTTACCAGAAAACAACTCTTGCTTGTAGGACCAAAAACTGCATGTGATTCAACTCCATTTAGTACTGCGAAACAAACGCTAGCTCGCCTTATAAGAAACACACTCTGCTTATGATAAAAGAGCACTCTTCTACTCTTCTGTGTTTCCTTTAAGTTCCAAACAGTGAGCTTGCTCAGAACAAAAGAACTGTGCTTCCTACACACACGGGCTATATCTAGTTCAACTCTGCTTAGGAAACTGACAAGAACAATAGCTCCTCTTCAGTCCAATACACTGTACTTGCTGGGAACAGACGCCAGTGCTATTTGCCCTGTGTATGACAATGGGAGCTCAATAGTGACTCTTCTTACCAGAAAACAACTCTTGCTCCTAGGACAAGAAACTGCATGTGATTCAACTCCATTTAGGACTGCAAAACAAACGCTAGCTCGCCTTACAAGAAACACACTCTGCTTTTGAGAAAAGAGCACTCTACTACTCTACAGTGTTTCCTATGTGGTCTGAACAGTGAGCTTGCTCAGAACAAAAGAAATGTGCTTCCTACACACACGGGCCATATCTGTTCAACTCTATTTAGGAAACTGACAAGAACAGTAGCTATGCTACAGTCCAATACACTGTACTTAATGGGAAAAGACGTGAGTGCTATTTGCATTGTGTATGGCAATGGGAGCACAATAGTGACTTTCCTTACCAGAAAACAACTCTTGCTCGTAGGACCAAAAACGGCATGTGATTCAAATCCTTTTAGGACTGGGAAACAAACACTAGCTCGCCTTACAAGAAACACACTCTGCTTTTGAGAAAATATCACTCTTCTACTCTACTGTGTTTCCTATAGGTCCAGAACAGTGAGCTTGCTCAGAACAAAAGAACTGTGCTTCCTACACACACGAATATCTAGTTCAATTCTGCTTAGGAAACTGACAAGAACAGTAGGTACTCTTCAGTCCAATACACTGTACATGCTGGGAACCGACGCCAGCATATTTGTAATGTGTATGTCAATGGGAGTGGAATAGTGACTCTTCTTATCAGAAAACAACTCTTGCTCGTAGGACCAGAAACTGCATTTGATTCAACTCCATTTAGGACTGGGAAACAAACACTAGGTCGCCTTACAAGAAAAACACTCTGCTTTTGAAAAAAGATCTCTCTTCTACTCTACTGTGTTTCCTATAGGGCTAGAACAGTGAGCTTGCTCAGAACAAAAGAACTGTGCTTCCTACACACACGGCCATATCTAGTTCAATTCTGCTTAGGAAACTGACAAGAACAGTATATCCTCTTCAGTCCAATACACTGTACATGCTGGGAACAGACGCCAGTGCTATTTGTAATGTGTATGACAATGGGAGCGCAATATTGACTCTTCTTACCAGAAAACAACTCTTGCTCATAGGACCAGAAACTGCATGTGATTCAACTCCATTTACGACTGCGAAACAAACGCTAGCTCGCCTTACAAGATACATACTCTGCTTTTGAGAAAAGAGCACTCTTCTACTCTACTGTGTTTCCTATAGGGCCAGAATAGTGAGCTTGCTCAGAACAAAAGAACTGTGCATCCTACACACACCGGCAATATCTAGGTCAATTCTGCTTATGAAACTGACAAGAACAGTAGCTCCTCTTCAGTCCAATACACTGTACTTGCTGGGAACAGACACCAGTGTTATTTGCACTGTGTATGGCAATGGGAGCACAATAGTGACTTACCTTACCAGAAAACAACTCTTGCTCTTAGGATCAAAAACTGCATGTGATTCAACCCCATTTAGGACTGGGAAACAAACGCTAGCTCGCCTTACAAGAAACACACTCTGCTTTTAGGAAAAGAGAACTCCTCCTCTCTACTGTGTTTCCTGTGGGGTCCAAACAGTGAGCTTGCTCAGAACAAAAGAACTGTGCTTCCGACACACACGGGCCATATCTAGTTCAACTCTGCTTAGGAAACTGAC
Organism: Peromyscus eremicus; assembly: GCF_949786415.1. Taxonomy (NCBI): domain Eukaryota; kingdom Metazoa; phylum Chordata; class Mammalia; order Rodentia; family Cricetidae; genus Peromyscus; species Peromyscus eremicus. Next base: position 19,234 of record NW_026737145.1, on the reverse strand, counting down.
AAGAACCGTAGCTCCTCTTCATTCCAATACACTGTACTTGCTGGGAACAGACGCGAGTGCCATTTGCACTGTATATGGCAATGGGAGCACAATAGTGACTCTTCTTACCAGAAAACAACTCTTGATTGTAGGACCAGAAACTGCATGGGATTCAACTCCATTTCAGACTGGGAAACAAGCACTAGTTCACCTTACAAGAAACACACTCTGCTTTTGAGAAAAGAGCACTCTTCTACTCTACTATGTTTCCTATGGGGTCCGACAGTCAGCTTGCTCAGAACAAAAGAACTGTGCTTCCTACACACAGGGGCCATATCTAGTTCAACTCTGCTTAGGAAACTGACAAGAACAGTAGCTCCTCTTCAGTCCAATACACTGTACTTGATGGGAACAGACGCGAGTCCTCTTTGCACTGTGTGTGGCTATGGGAGCGCAATAGTGACTTTCCTTACCAGAAAACAACTCTAGCTCGTAGGACCAAAAACTACAAGTGATTCAACTCCATTTAGGACTAGGAAACAAACGCTAGCTCGCCTTACAAGAAACTCGCTCTGCTTTTGAGAAAAGAGCACTCTTCTACTCTACTGTGTTTCCTATAGGGCCAAAACAGTGAGCTTGCTCAGAACAAAAGAACTGTGCTTCCTACACACACGGCCATATCTAGTTCAATTCTGCTTAGGAAACTGACAAGAACAGTAGATCCTCTTCAGTCCAATACACTGTACATGCTGGGAACAGACGCCAGTGCTATTTGCCCTGTGTATGACAATGGGAGCACAATAGTGACTCTCCTTACCAGAAAACAACTCTTGCTCGTAGATCCAGAAACTGCATGTGATTCAACTCCATTTAGGACTGGGAAACAAATGCTAGCTCGCCTTACAAGAAACACACTCTGCTTCTCAGAAAAGTGCCCTCTTCTACTCTACTGTGTTTCCTATAGGGCCAGAATAGAGAGCTTGCTCAGAACAAAAGAACTGTGCTTCCTACACACACGGGCCATATGTAGTTTAACTCCGCTTAAGAAACTAACAAGTACAGTAGCTCCTCTTCAGTCCAATACACTGTACTTGCTGGGAACAACGCGAGAGCTATTTGCACTGTATATGGCAATGGGAGGGCAATAGTGACTCTTCTTACCAGTTAACATCGCTTGCTCGTAGGACCAGAAACTGCATGGGATTCAACTCCATTTCAGACTGGGAAACATGCACTAGTTCGCCTTACAAGAAACACGCTCTGCTTTGAAAAAAGAGCACTCTTCTACTCTACTCTGTTTCCTATGGGGTCTGAACAGTCAGCTTGCTCAGAACCAAAAAAACTATGCTTCCTACACACAGGGGCCATATCTAGTTCAACTCTGCTTAGGAAACTGACCAGAACAGTAGCTCCTCTTCAGTCCAATACACTGTATTTGATGGGAACAGACGCGAGTCCTCTTTGCACTGTGTGTGGCAATGGGAGCGCAATAGTGACTTTCCTTACCAGAAAACAACGCTTGCTCATAGGATCAAAAAATGCATGTGATTCAACTCCATTTAGGACTGGGAAACAAATGCTAGCTCCCCTTACAAGAAACACACTCTGCTTTTGAGAAAAGATCACTCTTCTACTCTAAGGTATTTCCTATAGGGTCAGAAAAGTGAGCTTACTCAGAACAAAAGAACTGTGCTTCCTACAAATATGGCCATACCTAGTTCAATTCTGCTGAGGAAACTGACAAGAACAGTAGCTCCTCTTCAGTCCAATACACTGTACTTGCTGGGAACAACACAAGAGCTATTTGCACTGTATATGGCAATGGGAGGGCAATAGTGACTTTTCTTACCAGTTAACATCTCTTGCTCGTAGAACCAAAAACTGCATGTGATTCAACTCCATTTCAGACTGGGAAACAAGCACTAGTTCGCCTTACAATAACACGCTCTGCTTTGAAAAAAGAGCACTCTTCTACTCTACTCTGTTTCCTATGGGGTCTGAACAGTCAGCTTGCTCAGAACCAAAAAAACTTTGCTTCCTACACACAGGGGCCATATCTAGTTCAACTCTGCTTAGGAAACTGACAAGAACAGTAGCTCCTCTTCAGTCCAATACATTGTACTTGATGGGAACAGACGCGAGTCCTCTTTGCACTGTGTGTGGCAATGGGAGCGAATAGTGACTTTCCTTACCAGAAAACAACTCTAGCTCGTAGGAACAAAAACTGCATGTGATTCAACTCCATTTAGGACTGGGAAACAAACGCTAGCTCGCCTTACAAGAAACTCACTCTGCTTTTGAGAAAAGAGCACTCTTCTACACTACTGTGTTTCCTATAGGGCCAGAACAGTGAGCTTGCTCAGAACAAAGGAACTGTGCTTCCTACACACACGGCCATATCTAGTTCAATTCTGCTTAGGAAACTGACAAGAACAGTAGATCCTCTTCAGTCCAATACACTGTACATGCTGGGAACAGACGCCAGTGCTATTTGCCCTGTGTATGACAATGGGAGCGCAATAGTGACTCTTCTTACCAGAAAACAACTCTTGCTCGTAGGACCAGAAACTGCATGTGATTCAACTCCATTTAGGACTGGGAAACTAAAACTAACTCGCCTTACAAGAAACACACTCTGCTTTTGAGAAAAGAGCACTCTTCTACTATACTCTGTTTCCTATGTGTTCGATCAGTGAGCTTACAGTTCAAAATAACTGGGCTTCCTACTCACACGGGCCATATCTAGTTCAACTCTGCTTAGGAAACTGACAAGAACAGTAGCTCCTCTTCAGTCCAATACACTGTACTTGATGGGAACAGACGCGAGTCCTCTTTGCACTGTGTGTGGCAATGGGAGCGCAATAGTGACTTTCCTTACCAGAAAACAACTCTTGCTGGTAGGACCAAAAACTGCATGTGATTCAACTCCATTTAGTACTGCGAAATAAACGCTAGCTCGCCTTATAAGAAACACACTCTGCTTATGATAAAAGAGCACTCTTCTACTCTTCTGTGTTTCCTTTAGGTTCCAAACAGTGAGCTTGCTCAGAACAAAAGAACTGTGCTTCCTACACACACGGGCTATATCTAGTTCAACTCTGCTTAGGAAACTGACAAGAACAATAGCTCCTCTTCAGTCCAATACACTGTACTTGCTGGGAACAGACGCCAGTGCTATTTGCCCTGTGTATGACAATGGGAGCTCAATAGTGTCTCTTCTTACCAGAAAACAACTCTTGCTCCTAGGACAAGAAACTGCATGTGGTTCAACTCCATTTAGGACTGGGAAACAAATGCTAGCTCGCCTTACAAGAAACACACTCTGCTTTTGAGAAAAGTTCACTCTTTTACTCTAATGTGTTTCCTATGGGTTCGATCAGTGAGCTTACAGTACAAAAGAACTGGGCTTCCTACACACACGGGCCATATCTAGTTCAACTCTGCTTAGGAAACTGACAAGAACAGTAGCTCCTCTTCAGTCCAATACACTGTACTTGATGGGAACAGACGCGAGTCCTCTTTGCACTGTGTGTGGCAATGGGAGCGCAATAGTGACTTTCCTTACCAGAAAACAACTCTTTCTCGTAGGATAAAAAACTGCATGTGATTCAACTCCATTTAGGACTCGGAAACAAATGCTAGCTCCCCTTACAAGGAACACTCTGCTTTTGAGAAAAGATCACTCTTCTACTCTACAGTGTTTCCTATAGGGCCAGAACAGTGAGCTTACTCAGAGCAAAAGAACTGTACTTCGTACACACACGGGCTATATCTAGTTCAACTCTGCTTAGGAAACTGACAAGAACAGTAGCTCCTCTTCAGTCCAATACACTGTACATGCTGGGAACAGACGCCAGTGCTATTTGCCCTGTGTATGATAATGGGAGCACAATAGTGACTCTTCTTACCAGAAAACAACTCTTGCTCATAGGACCAGAAACTGCATTTGATTCAACTCCATTTAGGACTGCGAAACAAATGCTAGCTCGCCTTACTAGAAACACACTCGGCTTTTGAGAAAAGAGCACTCTCCTACTCTACAGTGATTCCTATGGGGTCCGAACAGTGAGCTTGCTCAGAACAAAAGAACTGTGCTTCCTACACACACGGGCCATATCCAGGTCAATTCTGCTTACGAAACTCACAAGAACGGTAGATCCTCTTCAGTCCAATACAATGTACATGCAGGGAACAGATGCCAGTGCTATTTGCAATGTGTATGACAATGGGACCACAATAGTGTCTCTTCTTACCAGAAAACACCTATTGCTCATAGGACCAGAAACTGCATGTGATTCAACTCCATTTAGGACTGCGAAACAAACGCTAGCTCGCCTTACGAGAAACATACTCTGCTTTTGAAAAAAGAGAACTCCTCCACTCTACTGTGTTTCCTGTGGGGTCCAAACAGTGAGCTTGCTCAGAACAAAAGAACTGTGCTTCTGACACACACGGGCCATATCTAGTTCAACTCTGCTTAGGAAACTGACAAGAACAGTATCTCCTCTTCAGTCCAATACACTGTACTTGCTGGGAACAGAGGCGAGTGCTATTTGCACTGTGTATGGCAATGGGAGCGCTATAGTGACTTTCCTTACCAGAAAACAACTCTTGCTCGTAGGATCAAAAACTGCATGTGATTCAAATCCATTTAGGACTGGGAAACAAACGCTAGCTCGCCTTACAAGAAACACACTCTGCTTTTGAGAAAAGATCAGTCTTCTACTCTACTGTGTTTTCTATAGGGCCAGAACATTGAGCTTGTTCAGAACAAAACAACTGTGCTTCCTACAGACATGGCCATATCTAGTTCAATTCTGCTTAGGAAACTGACAAGAACAGTAGCTCCTCTTCAGTCCAATACACTGTACTTGCTGGGAACAGACGCGTGAGCTATTTCCACTGTATATGGCAATGGGAGCGCAATAGTGACTATTCTTACCAGTTAACATCTCTTGCTCGTAGGACCAGAAACTGCATGGGATTCAACTCCATTTCAGACTGGGAAACAAGCACTAGTTCGCCTTACAAGAAACATACTCTGCTTTTGAAAAAAGAGAACTCATCCACTCTACTGTGTTTCCTGTGGGGTCCAAACAGTGAGCTTGCTCAGAACAAAAGAACTGTGCTTCTGACACACACGGGCCATATCTAGTTCAACTCTGCTTAGGAAACTGACAAGAACAGTATCTCCTATTCAGTCCAATACACTGTACTTGCTGGGAACAGAGGCGAGTGCTATTTGCACTGTGTATGACAATGGGAGCGCTATAGTGACTTTCCTTACCAGAAAACAACTCTTGCTCGTAGGAACAAAAACTGCATGTGATTCAAATCCATTTAGGACTGGGAAACAAACGCTAGCTCGCCTTACAAGAAACACACTCTGCTTTTGAGAAAAGATCAGTCTTCTACTCTACTGTGTTTTCTATAGGGCCAGAACATTGAGCTTGCTCAGAACAAAAGAACTGTGCTTCCTACACACAGGGGCTATATCTAGTTCAACTCTGCTTAGGAAACTGACAAGAACAGTAGCTCCTCTTCAGTCCAATACACTGTACTTGATGGGAACAGACGCGAGTCCTCTTTGCACTGTGTGTGGCAATGGGAGCGCAATAGTGACTTTCCTTACCAGAAAACAACTCTAGCTCGTAGGACCAAAAACTACATGTGATTCAACTCCATTTAGGACTAGGAAACAAACGCTAGCTCGCCTTACAAGAAACTCACTCTGCTTTTGAGAAAAGAGCACTCATCTACTCTACTGTGTTTCGTATAGGGCCAAAACAGTGAGCTTGCTCAGAACAAAAGAACTGTGCTTCCCTCACACACGGCCATATCTAGTTCAATTCTGCTTAGGAAACTGACAAGAACAGTAGATCCTCTTCAGTCCAATACACTGTATATGCTGGGAACAGACGCCAGTGCTATTTGCCCTGTGTATGACAATGGGAGCGCAATAGTGACTCTTCTTACCAGAAAACAACTCTTGCTCGTAGATCCAGAAATTGCATGTGATTCAACTCCATTTAGGACTGGGAAACAAATGCTAGCTCGCCTTACAAGAAACACACTCTGCTTCTCAGAAAAGTGCACTCTTCTACTCTACTGTGTTTCCTATAGGGCCAGAATAGAGAGCTTGCTCAGAACAAAAGAACTGTGCTTCCTACACACACGGGCCATATGTAGTTTAACTCCGCTTAAGAAACTAACAAGTACAGTAGCTCCTCTTCAGTCCAATACACTGTACTTGCTGGGAACAACGCGAGAGCTATTTGCACTGTATATGGCAATGGGAGGGCAATAGTGACTCTTCTTACCAGTTAACATCGCTTGCTCGTAGGACCAGAAACTGCATGGGATTCAACTCCATTTCAGACTGGGAAACATGCACTAGTTCGCCTTACAAGAAACACACTCTGCTTTGAGAAAAGAGCACTCTTCTACTCTACTGTGTTTCCTATGGGGTCCGAACAGTCAGCTTTCTCAGAACAAAAGAACTTTGCTTCCTACACACACGGGCCATATCTAGTTCAACTCTGCTTAGGAAACTGACAAGAACAGTAGCTCCTCTTCAGTCCAATACACAGTACTTGATGGGAACAGACGCGAGTCCTCTTTGCACTGTGTGTGGCAATGGGAGCGCACAGTGACTTTCCTTACCAGAAAAGAAGTCTAGCTTGTAGGACCAAAAACTGCATGTGATTCAACTCCATTTAGGACTGGGAAACAAACGCTAGCTCGCCTTACAGGAAACACACTCTGCTTTTGAGAAAAGAGCACTCTTCTACTCTACTGTGTTTCCTATAGGGCCAAAACAGTGAGCTTGCTCAGAACAAAAGAACTGTGCTTCCTACACACACGGGCAATATCTAGGTCAATTCTCCTTAGGAAACTGACAAGAGCAGTAGCTCCTCTTCAGTCCAATACACTGTACTTGCTGGGAACAGACGCGAGAGCTATTTGCACTGTGTGTGGCAATGGGAGCGCATAGTGACTTTCCTTACCAGAAAAGAAGTCTAGCTCGTAGGACCAAAAACTGCATGTGATTCAACTACATTTAGGACTGGGAAACAAACGCTAGCTCGCCTTACAAGAAACACACTCTGCTTTTGAGAAAAGAGCACTCTTCTACTCTACTCTGTTTCCTATGTGTTCGATCAGTGAGCTTACAGTTCAAAATAACTGGGCTTCCTACACACACGGGCCATATCTAGTTCAACTCTGCTTAGGAAACTGACAAGAACAGTAGCTCCTCTTCAGTCCAATACACTGTACTTGATGGGAACAGACGCGAGTCCTCTTTGCACTGTGTGTGGCAATGGGAGCGCAATAGTGACTTTCCTTACCAGAAAACAACTCTAGCTCGTAGGACCAAAAACTGCATGTGATTGAACTCAATTTAGGACTGGGAAACAAACACTAGCTCGCCTTACAAGAAACACACACTGCTTTTGAGAAAAGAGCACTCTTCTACACTACTGTGTTTCCTATAGGGCCAGAACAGTGAGCTTGCTCAGAACAAAAGAACTGTGCTTCCTACACACATGGCCATATCTAGTTCAATTCTGCTTAGGAAACTGACAAGAACAGTAGATCCTCTTCAGTCCAATACACTGTACATGCTGGGAACAGACGCCAGTGCTATTTGCCCTGTGTATGACAATGGGAGCGCAATAGTGACTCTTCTTACCAGAAAACAACTCTTGCTCGTAGGACCAGAAACTGCATGTGATTCAACTCCATTTAGGACTGGGAAACTAAAACTAACTCGCCTTACAAGAAACACACTCTGCTTTTGAGAAAAGAGCACTCTTCTACTCTACTCTGTTTCCTATGTGTTCGATCAGTGAGCTTACAGTTCAAAATAACTGGGCTTCCTACTCACACGGGCCATATCTAGTTCAACTCTGCTTAGGAAACTGACAAGAACAGTAGCTCCTCTTCAGTCCAATACACTGTACTTGATGGGAACAGACGCGAGTCCTCTTTGCACTGTGTGTGGCAATGGGAGCGCAATAGTGACTTTCCTTACCAGAAAACAACTCTTGCTCGTAGGACCAAAAACTGCATGTGATTCAACTCCATTTAGTACTGCGAAATAAACGCTAGCTCGCCTTATAAGAAACACACTCTGCTTATGATAAAAGAGCACTCTTCTACTCTTCTGTGTTTCCTTTAGGTTCCAAACAGTGAGCTTGCTCAGAACAAAAGAACTGTGCTTCCTACACACACGGGCTATATCTAGTTCAACTCTGCTTAGGAAACTGACAAGAACAATAGCTCCTCTTCAGTCCAATACACTGTACTTGCTGGGAACAGACGCCAGTGCTATTTGCCCTGTGTATGACAATGGGAGCTCAATAGTGTCTCTTCTTACCAGAAAACAACTCTTGCTCCTAGGACAAGAAACTGCATGTGATTCAACTCCATTTAGGACTGGGAAACAAATGCTAGCTTGCCTTACAAGAAACACACTCTGCTTTTGAGAAAAGTTCACTCTTTTACTCTAATGTGTTTCCTATGGGTTCGATCAGTGAGCTTACAGTACAAAAGAACTGGGCTTCCTACACACACGGGCCATATCTAGTTCAACTCTGCTTAGGAAACTGACAAGAACAGTAGCTCCTCTTCAGTCCAATACACTGTACTTGATGGGAACAGACGCGAGTCCTCTTTGCACTGTGTGTGGCAATGGTAGCGCAATAGTGACTTTCCTTACCAGAAAACAACTCTTTCTCGTAGGATCAAAAACTGCATGTGATTCAACTCCATTTAGGACTCGGAAACAAATGCTAGCTCCCCTTACAAGGAACACTCTGCTTTTGAGAAAAGATCACTCTTCTACTCTTCAGTGTTTCCTATAGGGCCAGAACAGTGAGCTTACTCAGAGCAAAAGAACTGTACTTCGTACACACACGGGCTATATCTAGTTCAACTCTGCTTAGGAAACTGACAAGAACAGTAGCTCCTCTTCAGTCCAATACACTGTACATGCTGGGAACAGACGCCAGTGCTATTTGCCCTGTGTATGATAATGGGAGCACAATAGTGACTCTTCTTACCAGAAAACAACTCTTGCTCATAGGACCAGAAACTGCATTTGATTCAACTCCATTTAGGACTGCGAAACAAATGCTAGCTCGCCTTACTAGAAACACACTCGGCTTTTGAGAAAAGAGCACTCTCCTACTCTACAGTGATTCCTATGGGTCCGAACAGTGAGCTTGCTCAGAACAAAAGAACTGTGCTTCCTACACACACGGGCCATATCCAGGTCAATTCTGCTTACGAAACTCACAAGAACGGTAGATCCTCTTCAGTCCAATACAATGTACATGCAGGGAACAGATGCCAGTGCTATTTGCAATGTGTATGACAATGGGACCGCAATAGTGTCTCTTCTTACCAGAAAACACCTATTGCTCATAGGACCAGAAACTGCATGTGATTCAACTCCATTTAGGACTGCAAAACAAACGCTAGCTCGCCTTACGAGAAACATACTCTGCTTTTGAAAAAAGAGAACTCCTCCACTCTACTGTGTTTCCTGTGGGGTCCAAACAGTGAGCTTGCTCAGAAGAAAAGAACTGTGCTTCTGACACACACGGGCCATATCTAGTTCAACTCTGCTTAGGAAACTGACAAGAACAGTATCTCCTCTTCAGTCCAATACACTGTACTTGCTGGGAACAGAGGCGAGTGCTATTTGCACTGTGTATGGCAATGGGAGCGCTATAGTGACTTTCCTTACCAGAAAACAACTCTTGCTCGTAGGATCAAAAACTGCATGTGATTCAAATCCATTTAGGACTGGGAAACAAACGCTAGCTCGCCTTACAAGAAACACACTCTGCTTTTGAGAAAAGATCAGTCTTCTACTCTACTGTGTTTTCTATAGGGCCAGAACATTGAGCTTGTTCAGAACAAAAGAACTGTGCTTCCTACAGACATGGCCATATCTAGTTCAATTCTGCTTAGGAAACTGACAAGAACAGTAGATCCTCTTCAGTCCAATACACTGTACATGCTGGGAACAGATGCCAGTGCTATTTGCCCTGTGTATGACAATGGGAGTGCAATAGTCACTCTTCTTACCAGAAAACAACTCTTGCGCATAGGACCAGAAACTGCATGTGATTCAACTCCATTTAGGACTGGGAAACAAATGCTAGCTCGCCTTATAAGGAACACACTCTGCTTTTGAGAAAAGAGCACTCTTCTAATCTACTGTGTTTACTATGGGTTCCAACAGTGAGTTTGCTCAGAACAAAAGAACGGTGCTTCCTACACTCAAGGGCCATATCTAGTTTAACTCCGCTTAGGAAACTGACAAGAACAGTAGCTCCTCTTCAGTCCAATACACTGTACTTGCTGGGAACAGACGCGAGAGCTATTTCCACTGTATATGGCAATGGGAGCGCAATAGTGACTATTCTTACCAGTTAACATCTCTTGCTCGTAGGACCAGAAACGGCATGGGATTCAACTCCATTTCAGACTGGGAAACAAGCACTAGTTCGCCTTACAAGAAACATACTCTGCTTTTGAAAAAAGAGAACTCCTCCACTCTACTGTGTTTCCTGGGGGTCCAAACAGTGAGCTTGCTCAGAACAAAAGAACTGTGCTTCTGACACACACGGGCCATATCTAGTTCAACTCTGCTTAGGAAACTGACAAGAACAGTATCTCCTATTCAGTCCAATACACTGTACTTGCTGGGAACAGAGGCGAGTGCTATTTGCACTGTGTATGGCAATGGGAGCGCTATAGTGACTTTCCTTACTAGAAAACAACTCTTGCTCGTAGGAACAAAAACTGCATGTGATTCAAATCCATTTAGGACTGGGAAACAAACGCTAGCTCGCCTTACAAGAAACTCACTCTGCTTTTGAGAAAAGAGCACTCATCTACTCTACTGTGTTTCGTATAGGGCCAAAACAGTGAGCTCGCTCAGAACAAAAGAACTGTACTTCCCTCACACACGGCCATATCTAGTTCAATTCTGCTTAGGAAACTGACAAGAACAGTAGATCCTCTTCAGTCCAATACACTGTATATGCTGGGAACAGACGCCAGTGCTATTTGCCCTGTGTATGACAATGGGAGCGCAATAGTGACTCTTCTTACCAGAAAACAACTCTTGCTCGTAGATCCAGAAACTGCATGTGATTCAACTCCATTTAGGACTGGGAAACAAATGCTAGCTCGCCTTACAAGAAACACACTCTGCTTCTCAGAAAAGTGCACTCTTCTACTCTACTGTGTTTCCTATAGGGCCAAAACAGTGAGCTTGCTCAGAACAAAAGAACTGTGCTTCCTACACACACGGGAAATATCTAGTTTAACTCCGCTTAAGAAACTGACAAGAACAGTAGCTCCTCTTCAGTCCAATACACTGTACTTGCTGGGAACAACGCGAGAGCTATTTGCACTGTATATGGCAATGGGAGGGCAATAGTGACTCTTCTTACCAGTTAACATCGCTTGCTCGTAGGACCAGAAACTGCATGGGATTCAACTCCATTTCAGACTGGGAAACATGCACTAGTTCGCCTTACAAGAAACACACTCTGCTTTGAGAAAAGAGCACTCTTCTACTCTACTGTGTTTCCTATGGGGTCCGAACAGTCAGCTTTCTCAGAACAAAAGAACTTTGCTTCCTACACACACGGGCCATATCTAGTTCAACTCTGCTTAGGAAACTGACAAGAACAGTAGCTCCTCTTCAGTTCAATACACTGTACTTGATGGGAACAGACGCAAGTCCTCTTTGCACTGTGTGTGGCAATGGGAGCGCAATAGTGACTTTCCTTACCAGAAAACAACGCTTGCTCGTAGGATCAAAAAATGCATGTGGTTCAACTACATTTAGGACTGGGAAACAAATGCTGGCTCCCCTTACAAGAAACACACTCTGCTTTTGAGAAAAGATCACTCTTCTACTCTAAGGTATTTCCTATAGGGTCAGAACAGTGAGCTTACTCAGAACAAAAGAACTGTGCTTCCTACAAACATGGCCATATCTAGTTCAATTCTGCTGAGGAAACTGACAAGAACAGTAGCTCCTCTTCAGTACAATACACTGTACTTGCTGGGAACAGACGCGAGAGCTATTTGCACTGTGTGTGGCAATGGGAGCGCATAGTGACTTTCCTTACCAGAAAAGAAGTCTAGCTCGTAGGACCAAAAACTGCATGTGATTCAACTCCATTTAGGAATGGGAAACAAATGCTAGCTCGCCTTACAAGAAACACACTCTGCTTTTGAGAAAAGAGCACTCTTCTACTCTACTCTGTTTCCTATGTGTTCGATCAGTGAGCTTACAGTTCAAAATAACTGGGCTTCCTACACACAAGGGCCATATCTAGTTCAACTCTGCTTAGGAAACTGACAAGAACAGTAGCTCCTCTTCAGTCCAATACACTGTACTTGATGGGAACAGACGCGAGTCCTCTTTGCACTGTGTGTGGCAATGGGAGCGCAATAGTGACTTTCCTTACCAGAAAACAACTCTAGCTCGTAGGACCAAAAACTGCATGTGATTCAACTCAATTTAGGACTGGGAAACAAACGCTAGCTCGCCTTACAAGAAACACACACTGCTTTTGAGAAAAGAGCACTCTTCTACTCTACTGTGTTTCCTATATGGCCAAAAGAGGGAGCTTGCTCAGAACAAAAGAACTGTGTTTCCTACACACACGGGCCATATCTAGTTTAACTCCGCTTAGGAAACTGACAAGAACAGTAGCTCCTCTTCAGTCCAATACACTTTACTTGCTGGGAACAGACGCGAGAGCTATTTGCACAGTATATGGCAATGGGAGCGCAATAGTGACTCTTCTTACCAGTTAACATCTCTTGTTCGTAGGATCAGAAACTGCATGGGATTCAACTCCATTTCAGACTGGGAAACAAGCACTAGTTCGCCTTACAAGAAACACACTCTGCTTTTGAGAAAAGAGCACTCTTCTACTCTACTCTGTTTCCTATGGTGTCCGAACAGTCAGCTTGCTCAGAACAAAAGAACTGTGCTTCCTACACACATGGCTATATCTAGTTCAATTCTGCTTAGAAAACTGACAAGAACAGTAGCTCCTCTTCAGTCCAATACACTGTACATGCTGGGAACAGACGCCAGTGCTATTTGCCCTGTGTATGACAATGGGAGTGCTATAGTGACTCTTCTTACCAGAAAACAACTCTTGCTCGTAGGACCAGAAACTGCATGTTATTCAACTCCATTTAGGACTGGGAAACAAATTCTAGCCCGCCTTACAAGAAACACACTCTGCTCCTCAGAAAAGAGCACTCTTCTACTCTACTGTGTTTCTTATAGGGCCAGAATAGTGAGCTTGCTCAGAACAAAAGAACTGGGCTTCCTACACACACGGACCATATCTAGTTCAACTCTGCTTAGGAAACTGACAAGAACAGTAGCTCCTCTTCAGTCTAATACACTGTACTTGATGGGAACAGACGCGAGTCCTCTTTGCACTGTGTGTGGCAATGGGAGCGCAATAGTGACTTTCCTTACCAGAAAACAACTCTAGCTCGTAGGAACAAAAACTGCATGTGATTCAACTCAATCTACGAGTGGGAAACAAACACTAGCTCGCCTTACAAGAAACACACTCTGCTTTTGAGAAAAGAGCACTCTTCTACTCTACTGTGTTTCCTATAGGGCCAAAAGAGTGAGCTTGCTCAGAACAAAAGAACTGTGTTTCCTACACACACGGGCCATATGTAGTTAACTCCGCTTAGGAAACTGAAAAGAACAGTACTCCTCTTCAGTCCAATACACTGTACATTTTTGGAACAGACGCGAGAGCTATTTGCCCTGTGTATGACAATGGGAGCTCAATAGTGACTCTTCTTACCAGAAAAAAAATTTTGCTCGTAGGACCAGAAACTGCATGTGATTCAACTCCATTTAGGACTGGGAAACAAATGCTAGCTCGCCTTACAAGAAACACACTCTGCTTTTGAGAAATGAGCACTCTTCTACTCTACTGTGTTTCCTACAGGGCCAAAACAGTGAGCTTGCTCAGAACAAAAGAACTGTGCTTCCTACACACACCGCCATATCTAGTTCAATTCTGCTTAGGAAACTGACAAGAACAGTAGGTCCTCTTCCGTCCCATACACTGTACTTGCTGGGAACAGACGCCAGTGCTATTTGCCCTGTGTATGACAATGGGAGCACAATAGTGACTCTTCTTACCAGAAAACAACTCTTGCTCTTAGGAACAGAAACTGCATGTGATTCAACTCCATTTAGGACTGGGAAACAAACGCTAGCTCGCTTTATAAGAAAAACACTCTGCTTTTGAGAAAAGAGCACTCTTCTACTCTACTGTGTTTCCTATAGGTTCAGAATAGTGAGCTTGCTCAGAACCAAAGAACTGTGCTTCCTACCCAAACGGGCTATATCTAGTTCAATTCTGCTTAGGAAACTGACAAGAACAGTAGGTCCTCTTCCGTCCCATACACTGTACTTGCTGGGAACAGACGCCAGTGCTATTTGCCCTGTGTATGACAATGGGAGCACAATAGTGACTCTTCTTACCAGAAAACAACTCTTGCTCTTAGGACCAGAAACTGCATGTGATTCAACTCCATTTAGGACTGGGAAACAAACGCTAGCTCGCTTTATAAGAAAAACACTCTGCTTTTGAGAAAAGAGCACTCTTCTACTCTACTGTGTTTCCTATAGGATCAGAATAGTGAGCTTGTTCAGAACAAAAGAACTGTGCTTCCTACAAACATGGCCATATCTAGTTCAATTCTGCTGAGGAAACTGACAAGAACAGTAGCTCCTATTCAGTACAATACACTGTACTTGCTGGGAACAGACGCGAGAGCTATTTGCACTGTGTGTGGCAATGGGAGCGCATAGTGACTTTCCTTACCAGAAAAGAAGTCTAGCTCGTAGGACCAAAAACTGCATGTGATTCAACTCCATTTAGGACTGGGAAACAAACGCTTGCTCACCTTACAAGAAACACACTCTGCTTTTGAGAAAAGAGCACTCTTCTACTCTACTCTGTTTCCTATGTGTTCGATCAGTGAGCTTACAGTTCAAAATAACTGGGCTTCCTACACACACGGGCCATATCTAGTTCAACTCTGCTTAGGAAACTGACAAGAACAGTAGATCCTCTTCAGTCCAATACACTGTACTTGATGGGAACAGACGCGAGTCCTCTTTGCACTGTGTGTGGCAATGGGAGCGCAATAGTGACTTTCCTTACCAGAAAACAACTCTAGCTCATAGGACCAAAAACTGCATGTGATTCAACTCAATTTAGGACTGGGAAACAAACGCTAGCTCGCCTTACAAGAAACACACACTGCTTTTGAGAAAAGAGCACTCTTCTACTCTACTGTGTTTCCTATATGGCCAAAAGAGTGAGCTTGCTCAGAACAAAAGAACTGTGTTTCCTACACACACGGGCCATATCTAGTTTAACTCCGCTTAGGAAACTGACAAGAACAGTAGCTCCTCTTCAGTCCAATACACTTTACTTGCTGGGAACAGACGCGAGAGCTATTTGCACTGTATATGGCAATGGGAGCACAATAGTGACTCTTCTTACCAGTTAACATCTCTTGTTCGTAGGACCAGAAACTGCATGGGATTCAACTCCATTTCAGACTGGGAAACAAGCAGTAGTTCGCCTTACAAGAAACACACTCTGCTTTTGAGAAAAGAGCACTCTTCTACTCTACTCTGTTTCCTATGGTGTCCGAACAGTCAGCTTGCTCAGAACAAAAGAACTGTGCTTCCTACACACATGGCTATATCTAGTTCAATTCTGCTTAGGAAACTGACAAGAACAGTAGCTCCTCTTCAGTCCTATACACTGTACATGCTGGGAACAGACGCGAGTCCTCTTTGCACTGTGTGTGGCAATGGGAGCGCAATAGTGACTTTCCTTACCAGAAAACAACTCTAGCTCGTAGGACCAAAAACTGCATGTGATTCAACTCAATCTAGGACTGGGAAACAAACACTAGCTCGCCTTACAAGAAACACACTCTGCTTTTGATAAAAGAGCACTCTTCTACTCTACTGTGTTTCCTATAGGGCCAAAAGAGTGAGCTTGCTCAGAACAAAAGAACTGTGCTTCCTACACACACGGGCCATATCTAGTTAACTCCGCTTAGGAAACGGAAAAGAACAGTAGCTCCTCTTCAGTCCAATACACTGTACATTTTGGGAACAGACACGAGAGCTATTTGCCCTGTGTATGACAATGGGAGCGCAATAGTGACTCTTCTTAGCAGAAAAAAACTCTTGCTCGTAGGACCAGAAACTGCATGTGATTCAACTCCATTTAGGACTGCAAAACAAAAGCCAGCTCGCCTTACAAGAAACACACTCTGCTTTTGAGAAAAGAGCACTCTTCTACTCTACAGTGTTTCCTATGGGGTCCAAACAGTGAGCTTGCTCAGAACAAAAGAACTGTGCTTCCTACACACAGGGGCCATATCTAGTTCAACTCTGCTTAGGAAACTGACAAGAACAGTAGCTCCTATTCAGTCCAATACACTGTACTTGCTGGGAACAGACGCGAGTGCTATTTGCACTGTGTATGTCAATGGGAGCGCAATAGTGACTTTCCATACCAAAAAACAACTCTAGCTCGTAGGACCAAAAACTGCATGTGATTCAACTCCATTTAGGACTGGGAACCAAACGCTAGCTCGCCTTACAAGAAACACACTCTGCTTTTGAGAAAAGATCACTCTTCTACTCTACTGTGTTTTCTATAGGGCCAGAACAGTGAGCTTGCACAGAACAAAAGAACTGTGTTTCCTACACACACGGGCCATATCGAGTTCAACTCTGCGGAGAAAACTTACAAGAACAGTAGATCCTCTTCAGTCCAATACACTGTACAGGCTGGGAACAGACGCCAGTGCTATTTGCCCTGTGTATGACAATTCGAGCGCAATAGTGACTCTTCTTACCAGAAAACAACACTTGCTTGTAGGATCAGAAACTGCATGTGATTCAACTCCATTAAGGTCTGGGAAGCAAACGCCATCTTGCCTTACAAGAAACACACTCTGCTTTTGAGAAAAGATCACTCTTCTACTCTACTGTGTTTTCTATAGGGCCAGAACAGTGAGCTTGCTCAGAACAAAAGAACTGTGTTTCCTACACACACGGGCCATATCGAGTTCAACTCTGCGGAGGAAACTGACAAGAACAGTAGATCCTCTTCAGTCCAATACACTGTACAGGCTGGGAACAGACGCCAGTGCTATTTGCACTGTGTATGGCAATGGGAGCGCTATAGTGACTTTCCTTACCAGAAAACAACTCTTGCTCGTAGGATCAAAAACTGCATGTGATTCAAATCCATTTAGGACTGGGAAACAAACGCTAGCTCGCCTTACAAGAAACACACTCTGCTTTTGAGAAAAGATCAGTCTTCTACTCTACTGTGTTTTCTATAGGGCCAGAACATTGAGCTTGTTCAGAACAAAAGAACTGTGCTTCCTACAGACATGGCCATATCTAGTTCAATTCTGCTTAGGAAACTGACAAGAACAGTAGATCCTCTTCAGTCCAATACACTGTACATGCTGGGAACAGATGCCAGTGCTATTTGCCCTGTGTATGACAATGGGAGTGCAATAGTCACTCTTCTTACCAGAAAACAACTCTTGCGCATAGGACCAGAAACTGCATGTGATTCAACTCCATTTAGGACTGGGAAACAAATGCTAGCTCGCCTTATAAGGAACACACTCTGCTTTTGAGAAAAGAGCACTCTTCTAATCTACTGTGTTTACTATGGGTTCCAACAGTGAGTTTGCTCAGAACAAAAGAACGGTGCTTCCTACACTCAAGGGCCGTATCTAGTTTAACTCCGCTTAGGAAACTGACAAGAACAGTAGCTCCTCTTCAGTCCAATACACTGTACTTGCTGGGAACAGACGCGAGAGCTATTTCCACTGTATATGGCAATGGGAGCACAATAGTGACTATTCTTACCAGTTAACATCTCTTGCTCGTAGGACCAGAAACGGCATGGGATTCAACTCCATTTCAGACTAGGAAACAAGCACTAGTTCGCCTTACAAGAAACATACTCTGCTTTTGAAAAAAGAGAACTCCTCCACTCTACTGTGTTTCCTGGGGGTCCAAACAGTGAGCTTGCTCAGAACAAAAGAACTGTGCTTCTGACACACACGGGCCATATCTAGTTCAACTCTGCTTAGGAAACTGACAAGAACAGTATCTCCTATTCAGTCCAATACACTGTACTTGCTGGGAACAGAGGCAAGTGCTATTTGCAATGTGTATGGCAATGGGAGCGCTATAGTGACTTTCCTTACTAGAAAACAACTCTTGCTCGTAGGAACAAAAACTGCATGTGATTCAAATCCATTTAGGACTGGGAAACAAACGCTAGCTCGCCTTACAAGAAACACACTCTGCTTTTGAGAAAAGATCAGTCTTCTACTCTACTGTGTTTTCTATAGGGCCAGAACATTGAGCTTGCTCAGAACAAAAGAACTGTGCTTCCTACACACAGGGGCCATATCTAGTTCAACTCTGCTTAGGAAACTGACAAGAACAGTAGCTCCTCTTCAGTCCAATACACTGTACTTGATGGGAACAGACGCGAGTCCTCTTTGCACTGTGTGTGGCAATGGGAGCGCAATAGTGACTTTCCTTACCAGAAAACAACTCTAGCTCGTAGGACCAAAAACTACATGTGATTCAACTCCATTTAGGACTAGGAAACAAACGCTAGCTCACCTTACAAGAAACTCACTCTGCTTTTGAGAAAAGAGCACTCATCTACTCTACTGTGTTTCGTATAGGGCCAAAACAGTGAGCTTGCTCAGAACAAAAGAACTGTACTTCCCTCACACACGGCCATATCTAGTTCAATTCTGCTTAGGAAACTGACAAGAACAGTAGATCCTCTTCAGTCCAATACACTGTATATGCTGGTAACAGACGCCAGTGCTATTTGCCCTGTGTATGACAATGGGAGCGCAATAGTGACTCTTCTTACCAGAAAACAACTCTTGCTCGTAGATCCAGAAACTGCATGTGATTCAACTCCATTTAGGACTGGAAACAAATGCTAGCTCGCCTTACAAGAAACACACTCTGCTTCTCAGAAAAGTGCACTCTTCTACTCTACTGTGTTTCCTATAGGGCCAAAACAGTGAGCTTGCTCAGAACAAAAGAACTGTGCTTCCTACACACGGGCCATATCTAGTT